>NW_015150684.1:929079-964777 GCF_000732505.1 Cyprinodon variegatus
ACATTATTATGGTATCGGTATCGGCCGATACTGCACAGCCAGGTATCGGGTATTGGTATCGGGGCCAAAAAATGGCATCGGCGCAACACTAGTAAAAATACAGACAAAATCATTTTAAAACTGGCATTTTACAATGACTTTAGAATCTTATATCAGTAATAAGAACAATTTGTGCAGCAAACATCACTAGATAGAAGCCGACATCTGTATTTCCCAAGGTATTTAAAAGGGAATACATTAATCGGACCTTTTAAGCAAGATGGTATACTGAAAAAAAAATGCAACCGTTTTTAGCATCTACGTAATTATATATATACTTATATATACTTTAACACAGTTTTTGATGTCCTACCCTTCCAACATGAAACAGTTGTGTTTTTTTCAATATTTAAAAATTGAGCATGATCTGTTGCAGCTGTTGGATGCTCCCAAGTATGATAGAAGCATGTTTCTTGTAGTTCTGCTAAATGTCTCAATCTTGCTTGCTCTCTTGCAAAGTAAATGAACTATAGAGATGTACGGTGTATCAAATACTGTTTTGTCTTTGAAAAGTACCCTTTACCTATTTTGAATGCTTGCATAAATAAGTGAAATCTAAATGGTTTTTTACTTATTAATTTGTCCTTCTGGCAATCATGACTGAAAAAAACCCTAAAAATTCTGAGTTTGGTCGTCATCTTGTTTATCATTCATGTAATGTTTGCATTTTGCACACTTGGATCAGGGTAAGAGAAAATATTTTCTTTAAATAGTCTCAGGAGCTTAAATTTGCTGCCACTAAAAAAAAGCTAATGTCTTTTCACTACTGTTTCCCTTGCATATAAGACCATGCGGATTCCCAGCAAATTCCAGAGTTAGATCATGGAGGATTAAAATATCATTACATCATTTTACATACTGAATCACACAAATATGGTTGCCAGTAGCAACTGGCTCAGATGTCCTAAACAACCCTCTGGGGCTTTACAAAATCTTTATTACATTTTTCCACTGTAGAAAACTATGAAATTTGTGAGCAAATTGCAGGAAAAGCACAATCATCATCTTTTTGTTTAGTTGTTTACTATTTTATGGCTTTTTTTTACTGGCAATGTTGATACTGCTATTATGCAAGGATGCTAAATTACCTTCCCTTTATATAAACATATATTATTGTGTTTATATAAACTGCATTAGGTAGAAGTATTGTTAAATGCTGGGGATATGTGGGCTGGTTGTTTCCTGTGCAAAATAATATAAACTGTCCCTCTGTGCCTAAAGTTACGTCAACTTTGTTTTCTCTGACATTCCCCATATTTAATAAATTATAAGGGGCAGAAAGGCAGAAGGTGAAAAGGAAAAGCTGCAATATCCAGTCTTATAAAGGTGCTGGTTGTAGTTGGATAAATGAACCTTTTGATTTTATAATTTCATCTACAAACAGCATATTGCTCTGATGTTACAACTTTAATCTAATTTATTTTACTATTTACCCACCTTGTACACTGTAAAAGAGCATTTATCTCTATGTTATAATACAATATGGCCTCTTTGGCTCTTATGAATTGCCATGAAGGGCCGGAGTTGGCCCTTGGGCCTTGAGTTTGAAACATGTGGTGTATATGGAAAGCCAAGAGATGATGAAAGGAGAGAAAAGGAGTTATGATAAGGTCAAGATGAAAGGATAATCTGTTATATGGAAGGGGATGCTGATCCATGGTTAGCAAGGAAAGTGATGAGTACTTATGAGTTGTTGGTGAGCCACAGTATTAAGAGATAAAAGCAGAGCAGGCCAGACTCTGTTAAGACACAGGGATAAAAGCATTTGTTTTGCTTAGAATGGTTTGGAAGGAGAGAAAGGGCTTTGTAGTAACTGAAGGATTTGTGTTTTGAGATTTTTCTTCCAGCTGCTGGTTTTAAAGCTTTTATAGAGAATATATATTCTTAATTTATTTGAAGTGACTCATATATAACATCATGTACAGTACATGCATGTTGTGTTAAAATAATAATCCATCCATCCATCCATCCATCCATCCATCCATCCATCCATCCATCCATCCATCCATCCATCCATCCATCCACCCATCCATCCATCCATCTTCTCCCGTTTATTCTGTTAGGGTCTTGGTGGGCAGCTGCCTATCTCCGGCAGTCTATTGGTGAGAGGCAGGGTACTCCTTGAAGAGGTTGCCAGTCTGTCTCAGGGCAAATAATAATCATTCACGTTACAATTTATACAACACAAAATATACAGTACATTTAACATTTAGTCAGAGAAACACAAAATAGAGTTTCATGTTCCCTTCCTAAAGAATTTATAAAAATTCCAATACTTCTCATAATGTAGATTAATTACGTGTTTTTTCTACTTTTGCACTTTTTATTAGCGGCAAAAGATGAGCAATATTTGTAAATTGCATCAACATCTTGTATTTTTCGTTAGCATCTGTATCTCCCATAACCAGCATGTATAAAATTCGTATAAAGTAAGTAGAGGCCACCTAAGCCTAAAGTAGTTGTCATTGAAATTTCCCCACTTTCCTTGATTCCTTGGCTGGTCCCCTACAGTACAATTCCTTTTTAAACATTAGTACTTTATACTAAAGTATTCTTTCAGTCATGATTTGTGGACATTAGGATCTAAAGAGAAGCATCTTCTCCTGGTCAGACCCTGTAATTCAGTGAAAGGGTGGAGTCAAAATATGCAAGAGGGGGGGTCACTGCAATGGCTGGAAGTTGGAGGGTTTTTTGCTGGAAGTTGCAGGGAAGTAGGCTGCCATTGGGCTGGCATTTGACTGCGAAGGGCCATTTTGAATGGCTGCTGCTGTACATATATTTAATTCTTGTATGTTCTGACGATATTCAGAAATTTTACATTTCTGTTCATTAAAAAAACTTGGAACTGGAAGTCTGTACTAAAGTGTATAAATCTGTTTAAATCTCTGATTATTTAGTGATTACATTTCTCTGATTAAATCTCTGTTCGTCTCGAGTAGATTCTTTGAAAATTGCATGTGCTACTGGAAGATTGAGAGTGACCGTAAAGGAAAGAGGAGGTTCCAAGACACCAAGTTGAGAGGGAATATTGACAATTATTGTTGATAAAGAACAAAACAATAGTACATAATAGTATTCATTGTGCACTTCTAAAAGGTACTATAAATACTTTTAAATTATGAAAATAACAAAAGTTTAAATCTAAAAGACAAAGAATGTTTGTCTGTTGAGAACACCCCAACAAAAAAGGATTAGGAATCAGAATAACAACAGATTACACTTCAAACAGCTTGATTTACCTTCCAACCAACCCTTCACAACAGCTGCATGAAACAATGTAATGCAGAACTAGGTAGTCAGATAATAATTTATCAAAGCATATTTGTGCTTCATATGTAAATGTTAAGAACATTGAAGGAGATAAAAAAAAACTGTCTTGCAGCAACATGTTTGTTTGTTTCAAGTCACATTTGAGCCACATTCAGATTTGCCCTTGAATCCGACTCATATCTGACCTTTTTCGAATTTGACCAACTAAAGTGGATTCAGTGTGATGTCAAGTTTACTTTACATTGCAGTGTTTCAAAACTCGATCCTCCCAGCAGGTAAAGGTGGCGACTAGCTAAACCGACTCTAGCTAGACTACTACATTGGATGATAGTGAGATGTTAGACCTCATTATTAAATAGAGCTAAAACTGTATTCATGCCTAATTGAAAGTCTAATAGGAACCGTGTGGATGTGGGAGATAGTTGATGTTGCCTATTTTGTATATAATCCTTTAAACAGAGGACTTTAAAATGCTATTCAACAATATTTGAAACTGAGAGGAAAGGTGCAGACATAATTATAATTAAAAGTTGCCCTAACATAATACAGTTCAAAATAAATTCAATATCTTTAAAATTCTTAGTATCCCTGCCAGCATCCCAATAATGGCAGTGTCTCCGCATCCAGTTTGTTATCCTGAAATTGCTGTCAGATCTCCCTAAAAATCAACAGTAAAGAATTTCACTCCTCGTATTATTGTGTTTTCCAAAAGGCATCTACCAAGCTAGTCAGATATAGACTGTTTTTAAAGTAATGGGAATGAACAAACATTTGAGCATTAAGACCTGAACTAGCCTAACGTAGCCTTAGACAATGCCCACTTTCAGGCAACTTACCAATTTCTTTCCCTTTTTTTTTTTATGTATAAAGATTATTTGCCGTCCAACATCATTATTTTGTTTTGACCTGCTCAGACTGCCATACTTCCAGTCAACTGTTATTTTCTTCGGACGGTCCAAATGTGTTCACATGCACACAAAATCTCTCTCCATTGTCTGTTATTGTGTCAATGCCTTCTTCTTAGTGACAATAACCAAAGATATTTTTGCATGTCAGTTTTGCCGCTGATTTTTTTAAATTGATAAAAAGACACAATAACAACGACCACATCTGCATATCCTGTCTCTCTGTATCAGATTACAAGACAACGCTAGCCTATCATGAATCAGCGACGTGATGTATTGGCTTAAACAGAAATGGTTCCTAAACTGTGTCAGTAATTTAATGCACCCTCATTTTCTGCAGACTATTTTGCTAAATGTCTGCTTATACATCCAAATGAGCCTATTCAGCCTATTCACCCATTATAGTTAATCATGGATTTATATTTTTAAAGCACTTTATATCTAACATTGAATAATGGTAATGGTAACATTTTTATTTTGTTTCTGCAATTCATAAAGATGCTATGTAATGGTTGTATCCACAGTTAATTCCTGTGTTTGGCCTTTTCACTATCCTTTTTTAACCCAACATGCTGCCTACTATTTTATTACCCATGTTCCAATAAATTTCTGCAGACCTACTGCATATTTTTTTGTTGTTTTTTCTTTATAAATCTTTAATATAATCATGAAAAAGAACAAAACTCACGTATAATATAGTTTAACTAGTGCATTTATAAACATGTTCTCTTTTCCTTAGCTGTAAATAATAAAAAAAAAAGTTATAACAGTGGCTATTTTGACAGTCGATGTCCAACTGAAATAAATGACCATAGCGTAGTTTCATTTTTAATCTAAACACATTCAGATCACAGTCTATTCAATTACAGACAGATGGTACAAGCGTCTCATTTTAGAACAGGCTCATTTAGGAACCCATTAGTCTGACAGGAGTAGTCATTTCCATCTTCGATTCAAAACACAAGTATGTAAGTAGCTTTCAGATGTAATATCAAGAACTGGTTTGACATAATATTATATAGGGAAGCATGGAGGAGTGATTTGAAAAAGAATGTTTGACATTAATGTGCTTTTCTATTGTTGTAACACAGAAAACATACCCAGGGGCCCTTTTCTTTAGAGAAAAAATACATCAGTCATTTTTTAAAGTTTTAAGTTATAATTGGTTTAGATTATAGCTCATGAAAGTAGTTGATTACATGACATTTCAAAAATTCACTCATGGGAAAACTTAAATTCAGTTTAAATGGTTTGTTTGTTTGTGGCTTTTAGGTGTTACATTCCTTCTTATCTTCTTATTTTATTTTTTTCCCTTATTGGTTTAATATTTCAGATATCAGTATTTAAAGCAAGTTAGTTTTAACTAAACACAGATCATCTGTTTTACGTATTCATCAATATAAATGGTGTGTTATAATGGAAACAAAATCAATCCATTCAAAACAGTATCTTCATATAAAAATCTGAATACCACAAAAGCATTTCAGTTTAAAAAAATATATATATTATTTCAATCCATGTATGCCTACTAGTTCAATTGTGAAAGCACTCAGAACGCCGAATTTCTGCCTAGCGTCTTATTCTGTCTGTCAAATTGTAATCCTTATTTTGTCACATAAGTGTGAATGCATGCACTTTATATTCTAACATTGGTGTTATGTCAGTTCACATTTCGATAAGTGTTTCCCTTACTTATTAGTGCATTCAGTTATATATGTAGATATTAGTAATATTACAAATATTGCGTAGGCTTACCTGTTGAGGAAGTCGATATTCGAAGACAGCCATAGGTTAACTTTACTTAGCTAAATGTTGGTAGTGTTTTTAGTTCTGCGCCCTCTCCCAGGGGAGGAGCGTCTCATGCTTTAAAAAGAATTGCCTAGTTTAATGACTTCAACCTGTGGTAAAAAAAAAATAAAATAAAAAGATCCATCCATGACTGTTCCGTATCTTGCTAACCAGCACAACTAAAACTATTACATTCTTAGCAGAGGTAAAAAAAAAAAAAAAAAAAAAAAAACTTTTTCATGTTTGATTTTCTTTTCTTTTTCCTGCAGCCAGCTGTGTGATTATGTCTGTTTTTCAGAAAACTACAAACAAAGCCTTTTTTATTTAAACTGCAGACATTATCAGACCTTATTATCACATAGGGATATTATATCCTCTAGTTGGCATTGCTAATTGTATAATTATTAATATGTATACAGTTCCTAATTATAGAAATTAATGTGCAGCTTTTATCTCCTGAAATCATATATTCCAGATAGTCTAAAAGTAGCTGTGATAAGTCTGCTTTAAAAGCTATAGTATAAGGCATTTTTTAATAAACATTGTAAGCTGGACATCATTGATTCTGAATATATTGAAGTGACGTGTTCATTCTTTTGATAGCTTCTGAGAATGACATTCACCAAAAACCCACTTGTCTCCGGTAAATCCTCTCAAACAGCGACTCATTGTCTCCTGAGTCCTGACACCAACTAATAACATCCCAGCCTACACACTCCCTTGAATGGACTGCCTTACAAATTTGGCAGCCTTTTATTATATGAACTGACAACAAGGCATCTTGAGATCTGGGACTGGGTAGAGTGGGTGGCTGAACGTTAGCAACTGGCCTGACACAATTTCACTCCTCTCTATTAGATTCATTTATCTGCTAGATAGTTAAAGTGTGCCTTGAATTGGGGTCTTGAAGCAGGTGAACCCTCCGGGAGGGGCCTGTCCTGGCTGGCAGCGATTAATGTATGAATATGTGAGTTTTATCTCAAGTCCAGCAGGCTCGAAGACCAGTGAATGTCGATACAATTAGAAGCACATGACAGATGCACGAAAGTAGAGCATTGTGTCTATCTACAGATTGCAGACCATGCTGGTGCCACGGACAGAGAGGCAAAGGATCCAGCAGCAGGATCTATTCATTTCTTAATCACCTTCCACGACTCATTACAATCTACTTTTGTTCCTCCTCCTTCTTTTTCTGCTCTGCACCACCAGATAAAGTGTGGTTTGCTTAGGAGAGAACCAAGCTTAGGGACCTCCCATTTAAAAGTGACAGAAGAGAGACAGAAAATGTGTGAAAGTAAAGGACAGGTAATGATGAAATGTAGGAGCCAGAGAGCCCAGGAGATGATAGACTGTAAACAGAAAGGAACAGGAATGGACAAGACAGAATTAGTATTTAAAGCACAAACACGTATGTACCTGATTACATTTTTTTTCAGCAACAGGATCGCTAACATAAAGTGATTTCACTTTATGTTGGATTTTTTGGTATAGTCATGCTAAGCAGTAAATAGTAAGGACCTGTTCTTGGGTAATAACTGGAAAGAGTGCTTTAAACAGCAGATTATTTTTCCAAAATTATATGCTATGTGTGATAAGTATGACACGTCTCATCAAAAGTGAACTAAACATTGTTGAATTGAGCTTTAAAAAGTGAAAAATCATGTCAGTTGAGCAAAAAGTGGACCAGAAAAGAGCTTCCTTTGATTTGTAAAAAAGCCTAATTGTTGAGCATATAGTCCCATTTGGAAGTCTAGTGAATATACAGTAATCAGTAAAGTTTATAACGGATCATTTGAGGGCTGCAACTAACAATTATTTTACAAATTGATTAATCTGGTCTATTATGTCTTCCAAAGTTTGATTAATAATTGGATAGCGGAAGGTTCTTTAAAGAAGACTTTTTCCGAAATTAAACCAAGTGAAGCTAAAACTTTTCCACTTGAGGAGTTCTGGATAGAGCATAATGACAGACGAAAAGGTTTTTTATCTTAAATGCAAAATGTTTACATTTCTTATTTTTACAATCTTGGCATAATTACTGCTGTGGTTTGTTTTAGAGTCTCTATTTAACTCTCGCTATCTATGTCCCTATCTATCGATTACTAAAATAGTTGAAGATAATTTCAATAATCGATTAATCACGATTAATCCGATTAATTGTTTCATCCTAGATCATTTAAATGAGTGTCGCTTTTCAGGTGTTGACCTTTCAGCAAACTGTTTTGACATTTTCCTGAATTCGGTCATTGAAAATGATATTCAATCAGTGTTTTAAATTATATATTTATTTTAAACATCTTTCTAAATAGCAAGTTTGTACGTATCTTTTCAGCAAAAACTAAACCTATACCTTAGAATAGCCATAGATGTTTATAGATTCTTATACCTGTCTAAATAAGATAGGGATGGGATGAAAATCTTTTTCTTTTTTTGTGCATTTTTCATATAGTTATTAGATCGTTCGCTCTAGATAGACTAGGGTTTTTAGCCGACTGCAGTCCAGACCTTTTGTGCATATATAAACAAAGACCATCAAATTCTAGTCTAGACCAGACAACAGGACCACCACCTTTTTCCTGGCATCGTCGTGGTCTGCTTCCTAATGAACTCTCGTGTGGTTTGCTTCAAGTGTGAAATGTATGGAAGCATACATTTCCTTTGACTCAACAACATGTCGTGCTATTAAACATTTTATTACATTCATACCTGTTATTCTGTCCATTGCAGTAGTGGGTTTACTGGCAGCATTATCCTCGGCTTGAAGGATGCATCTTGAAATCTACGTTTCATGAGCTGCCCTTGACACTCAATGATTTTGAAGCACTGCAGCATTGATGGCATAAATAGGCAAAACAATGCTGCTGCATGCAGGTCTCCTGTAGTAGTTTTCTCTATTTGTTCTGTCCTCTGTCCTGTCTTGTTCATCTCTGACCAATGAGATGTAGATTGTCACAGTTATAGTGCACTCACAAAAGATACAATTTAACCAGAAACTGGTCCAAAGGAAAACAATAAAGTCTACTTTTGGTCTGGATCAAAACAAGTGGAACAAAAGTCTTTCCTAGTGCAAATACACCATAACATTAATACATTCCTTACTGTATATACTGGTGTCAAAGGTTTTTTTGGGGTTAAAGTCTAGCCTGAGCCTAACCCTTACTGTGTCTGAGCCTGAAAATTGTTTTTAAATGGATTGGTAATCTCAGCAGATTAGTATTTAAGGCTTCTAATGTGTTTTTCTTTTTTTGTTAGTTAGTATGGAGTGAATGAGGCTGGTTTCAACTAATGCATATGTTCTTCCAACAAGTGAAAATGGTTGATTCTTAAAATGATAGAACCTTCTGCTTTAACTATAAGTGGAATGGTCTGCACTGTAAAATGTCTTTGTTAAAAGAAAGTGTAATGGAGGCAGGAGTTGAGATTTTTTTCAAATAAAATAGTACTGTTACTGTTTAAAATGAAAACCTCTGTCAAGTCATCATAAGCCTGAAAGGATGGAGGGAAGATCCACATCTTAACGACTCCTGCTCTCAACCATCGGCTCTGTATATTATTATATCGACCAAAGAGGTAACTTTTTACACATGTCCAAACACATGGGTAGAGCTGGACACAGGCAGTGCAAAAAACTGCCTGTGTCCTTACAGTCCAAGACATTGCAGAAAAAATTAATTGATATCACCATTAATAATATTATTTGGAAACTTATAAGGTTCTAAGTCATAAAGTCCCATTAGTAAACATTAATTGAAAAAGAAAAAAACAATGCAGCATTTTTTTTGAGTGTTTGACTACCAGTATTTTAGAAATTACTTTATATCCCCTCACTGTTAAATGAATGCATTACGTAGTGTTTTATATTCACATCACGATTTACACTTTCCTTTTCAAATAGTCAGGAATTTTTTACCTATCCCATTTCATTTCATTCCGTTATAATTTGAGCTTGTAAAACCAATGTAATGTAATGTATAAACTTAAAACTCAGTAGCTTTAATCCCATGGAGTGAGAGCATTCACAGCTGCACTCTCACCTCGTGCTACTAGATAGAACTGAGGTGTTGTCAAACAGCAGCACCACATGAAGAGAGCATAGCGGTAATCTCTGAAGTTTAAAATTCTTCACTTTTCTATGAGATCTCGATGCCGCAACCAATCAGGGATTGGTTGTGACGTTAAAGTGGAATAAAGAGAAAATAAAGTTGATAAAGGGAAAAATAGGGAAAACTCTGAAGATGTTTTAAGGGGCTTTAAAAAAGCCATTTTTGTTGGTTCTAGAAGGACTGTTTGTTGTCCATCCTTATGTCCAGTCTGTCATTGCCCACTCCCCAGCGTAGGTGCTTTTTGTGTGGGTAGATCTACAAGGATTTACCGCCAATTCTGACCGTCAAACAGACGCAGCTCTGCTAAACCAAAGTGATCTACTTTTTCAGCCCTTCTAGGGCTTTTTCAAAAATTGATGGTCTTCCAAAACCAATTCTAAAGTTATGCAATGAGAACATTTTAGCAGCAGTCAGTATTGTTACGTTTCACCTGTGCTTTATTGTGAAGTGCCGACAGTGACACCATGACAGGATAAGCTATGGGATTGTTAGGGGTAATAGCAGATCCAAATTAAAGAATCTAGGAGGCTGATAAGGTAATGCATGTTGTGTAATAATCATTCCAGCCACTAAATGAGGTAAACATATAACAACTGTTATATTTAATGCCACTTACCAGAACATTTGTGCTGCTGCTGCCTCTCAATAATTAAAAAAACAAAAAAGATTGTGTAGCTTTGGCTAAATAAAAGATTTGTTGATAATCACAAATGGCAATTTAATTTGTGCAGAGAAAACCGATACAGTCTTTTCCAATGCTCTGTCTGATGTGAACTAGACAAAGTTTTGTACTCCCTGCTTTATACTCTCTCATGGCTGAGAGTTTCCCATACATCAATGCAAAAGCACAAGACAAGCGGTCCTTGAAGAACAATTTTGATTGGCCAGCAGATGTTACAAGGCCAACCTTTTTGACAGGAATGGCAGTGTACTCATTCTAGAAAATGTCTTTATTGTCTCTGCAAAACAGTTTTTCAGGCATCAGTTGATGATTTCCTGAATTATTTTGACCTTGCAGGTGTAAATCTGCTTAAGTGATTACTCTTACTACAACAGAGCTAATTAATCTGCACACACAGAAGCAGTTAGAAAACAAAGATGGACGAAAATCCTTTTCCAAACACACACTGATATGAAGATTTCTTGACAGCTATGATATTTTAATATACTGTATGATACTCCATGAAAGGTTGATAAATTATAATGGGATAATTTTAATGTAAAGAGCATTTATTTTGATTGCAAGATTTGTTGATTTCATTGATATGTTACAGCGCTCTCACTCAAACCTCTGCTTTCATACATTCAATGTGATGCCGCACACAAAAATGATCACCTCTCTAAAGCTGTTTCTGTTACCAAATTTAATATTTTTTGACAGATATATTCAGCGTCTGTTTGAATGTTGCTGCTTGTGCTTAGACCTTTTCTACTTGTATTTAAAACAGGCTCTCTTAGCTTTGTTCTCTCTTTTAAATGAAACAGATGACATTGGAACAACAGGATTTAAATCAGGAACGCTGATACTAATTATTTAAAAATGTGAGTAGGACCCTACACTGATGTTTAGAATGGAATTAGGTTTTTATTTTTTAAAATGTGCATACTGTATTGAAGTTTACAGAAAAAACATAATCATCATTTATACAGTCAGAATAAAAAAAAAACAACCAAGTACACTTTAAATTCTTTATTTTCATATACACCTATTGATATCTGGGATATATTACAATTTGTTTGATAAACAATGAAATGGTGGAATTGCATTAAACTTGTTATAAAAAAAAAATGTATGACCTGGAAATAATCTGATTATTTATACTTTAAAATATCTGAATTACGCATTGGTGTGCTTTCATTTTACCTTTTTTATTTTACACTTAGTGGCAGATCCATATATTTTGCCTGGGGTCTTTCTTAGGATTTCTTGTCTTCGTGAAAACATTTTTCTTGTTGGCACAGATGAGCTGAAAGCAAGGGGAGGAAATTATCCTCTTATCTGAAATCTTTAACAGATCATCCAAAAGCAGGATTTATTCAGTTTTTGGAAATCATCAATAATCCTTCAAGGTGTCGTTTCACTTGCAGAGAACCAGGGCAGCTGAAGACATGGTATTATTAATTGTTTCTGTGGTTCTTCTGCATTTTTGCATTATTTGTTTGACTTAAATCTGCTGAGCTGAAGACTGTAGGAGTCAGTCAGGCCTCACTTGACTTCCAAAGGGATTTCAAATGATCATTGATGCAAGGTCAGGTGTGGTGACATTGCAGAGACATGTTCTATAAAAGCAAAGATTCAAGCAATAAGAAATGTAGTTTTAGAGACAAGCAACACTTATTCTGTTTGAATATTTTATTACTTATCAGTTTTAACCTGAGCCTACTCTTTTGTGTTTGCTCATACTGTACCAGCTTCTCTTTTTTTTCATTAAACAGCAGCCTTCATGGATTTCCTATTTCACTTAATTTATCCACATATGCTTTTTAACTTTCCCTTGAGTCTGTACTGTAAATGTTTGTGAGGGCTTGTCCAAGGCTTGATCCTAGGCAGATAAAATATTTTTCATGAGACTATCAGGCAGCTCCATGGAATCTGTAGAAAAATATGCAGAGTGAATTTTAACATTACTCAAGGAAAAAAATAAACTGACATGTTTGTTTCTCTGGCCAAAGGCTGCATAGACTTGCAGAATTTATACATTTATAGAGAATAAAAAAATCTGGAAGTCTACTTCATTATTACCCATCTATAGACAGACTTTTATTTGCAGCCCTATAATTCATATTTAAAAGAGTAAGCTTGCTAATGTAGTGACAGCAAAGCCCTCATTAAGCACACATCTGTGCTCAATTACTGTAAGTAATTCAGCCTGTAAAAGCATCCTAATAGGTGGGTAATAGAACTTGAGTGAAGGAGATGCAGCTATAAATGTTCTATAGTGGGATTTATTTTTATAATTATTATGCAAAAGTTTCAAAATGTTTCATCTTCTATCTAGTTTTCCCAATAAATGGGTTATTCTAAAAAAAAAAAAAAGCAGCACTTTGCTTTTGGCTGATCAAAAGTAATTCAGTATTCTTGAAGTTTGAAACAATGTGTGAAACCTTTGAACACCACCAGAAATCCAATTATGTTGTGTTCATTAAAAAAGAAGCTACATTTATATTACCGTAGTCTAGAGTACCTTCAACAGTAAAAGCCTACATGCTTTTACTTTGTCTAGGGCATTTCATTTCTCCCTAGTGCTAGTAGTTGTGTTAATGAATAGTAGGCTGTGTTGGGTTCTGAGTATAGGGTATTCATTATGTGAGCACTGAGGGAGATTTTGTTGAGTTGATTGTTGTGGTGGGTAGGAAGAATCATGTCAGCTCCAGAACATGCTTGGTTAGAGGCATGCACATATTGAGTTCCCCTCAGAAATGTCATTTTTACCTAATGATAAGTTCTTTGTCTTTGTATTATCCTACTGAAATATATTCCAGGCTCTTGACAGTCATAACTAACTCTTAATTTTAACTTTTGTTTGCTTCTTTTACACAGATCCCTCTCCTCAACGGATGCAAAAAACCCCAACCACTGACCTCTGCTACAAGACTGAAATAAGCAGCCTCATGGACTTTAACTCTCCAGATGCCTCACTGGACAAAGGTACAACTCACAGTGATAATGAACTTAAGCAGGTTGACTTAAAAGGTTGATTTCTGTCATGCTGTTGGCTTGATACTGTTTTTCCATTCATATCACAGACCTTCACCAACTAGATCATAGGCTGGTTGTGTATTCAGGTCATGCAGTTGGGTTTGAAGAACCAAGATGGTGTCGATATGAACTCAGCAGCATTCACATTAACAGCATACATGAAACTTCCAGTAAAACCTGGCTGAAATCTGTGTCTAAATCTTTTCAGTGCCTCCAGTACAGGAAGGTTATTGTGCACCCCTCTCACTATGCTATTATCTGCATAAGATTCTGTTGATCGACATGTTTAATCAATGAGACATACAATGGAGGATAAAAAAAATGAAGCTGCTGTTTGTCTCAGTCATTCACAATCATCAGGTTAATGGCAACCGTAAAACAGGCTTGAATTGCAGACTGAAACTGCCATAGACAACCTATACAGTACACAGGTATAGACTCCAGAAACCCAGAAGAATGATGGCTGTGTCTTTGATTTGCACCTGACTTAGAATGTGCTTATAAAGAAGGACCTCCATGTTGCTTAAAAACACCAGTGCTCCAACTACAGATTGCTCTACTGCGAGAATTGTCAAAGACTCATGGTTGGTGTCAATATGACTCTAGAAAAAGGGACCAAATGTCCAGTGGCCTCCTATGTATGCCTGCTTTATGGATGCTTCTGTTTGTACATCACACTGTGCAGCAGCTGTTCCTCTCTTAGCTTTGTTTCATCTCATTATGTCATGCTTGTTCTGCATTCAATCCTGTATCTCACAGTCATTACAGCAATTTGAGTACTGTACCTCCTGACTTGGATCATAACAGGGAATGGGTCAGCATTGGCTTTATCATTCCTTCTCTCCCAGATTTGAATTATCAAATGCTCATATATATTACAGGACTTTTAATTACTGAATATTTGTCTGTATAAATAGCAGCTAATTGTTATGTGAATACATTTCAAGCTTAAAAGTGCTCCCACTGTTGGATCTGGTCTTTCAAAACTCAGACATATTTCACACCCATCTGAGCTTTTCATTAACAATGCAGCATGTTAGAAGCTGTTGAGTCGAGTTGCCATTACCTGCTAAATATAGACAGTTACCTTTGAAAGAAGTGTCAGATTGAACCCATTGTTGGCACTGCTTTTATTGTTATTTCAAGCATGATTGGTTTGCAGAGAAGTGTGCATACTTACTGTAGGTATCACATGGTCATAAACTCTCTTTGTAAACAGTTAACAAAGATCTTAGTTTTAATATAGTAAACCTAGAAAACATTAAATAATAACAATTAATAGTAATAACTGAACTTTATCAATCTCATATTGGAGAAATTTACCTCTGCATTTAACCCCTGCCCTTGGGGAGCAGTGGGCTGCCATTGTGGGGCACCAGGGGAGCAAAGGGGGGTTAAAGGTCTTGCTCAGTGACCCAGAGTGGCAGTCTGTGGGAGTGGGGTTCGAACTCAGAACCTTAGTATTCCAAGCTCTATGCCCTAACCACTAGGTTGTCACTCTCCCTATATCATTCACTGTAAATATTTATTGAACATTTCTCACTCCAGTTGCATTTTGTTCATTTGTACATATTAACACATTTTTGATTTTTTCCATTATAGAAACTTTTTATGTTTAAACTTCAACAATGGCAGCTGCTGCTCTCTGAAGCAGAGGAGGCTCAGTAGTGTTAATGAAATCCAAACATAACGTATTGCATTAACAAATGTTTGAACACACCACTGCAACAGCAAAAAATAGCTGTTTTGAAGCCCTCTGAAATAATAAAGTCCAGAAACTGTGTTAAGAGTTCTATCAAAGATTAGTGTTCTTACCAAATGATCACTTTTTCTGTCTTGCCTGAGTCTCATGAGGAAAACCTCCCCGCTGTCTGGTCACTGTCAGTCAAAACTCCTAAAGTAGTGTTCTGCCAATGAACATTGAACAGCCAGCTTCAAGACGAGCCTCCGCTCCATAGACCCCCTAAGGGGCTATGCATCACTGGAAGTGACGTATTTCGACGTGGTATTCAATCAGGGCCTTCTTTCTTACTGCTTGCCTCAATATAAAGAGGCTAGAGCCTCAATGGGGATTTCTAGTAGAGACTGACATCTGTCCTGCTGCTTCATAGCAGAATGGAAAATACATTTGGTTTATCCTCCCTTGTATTCAATAAGAAATTGCCACTGAACAGCAGTTAGCCTGTACTTCTGGATCAAGATTTGTATAAAAAATATTTCTTTTTGCCTTTAACTCAAAAAGTTCAAACATACTTCTTGGGCTTTTTATAATTCACGCTACTTTTCTATTATAAGTCAGATTTTAAGCTCATGGGGTAAAAGGCAATGTGATGGAGCACAGTCTATATTTAAAAGAATTTGATCTAGATTTGTGGTCAGTCTGGTCTTTGTGATCCTGACAAATTACACTGATGGTTTTTACGTCTATTTTGATGGTCTAACACCTTTAAACCCTTGAACATTTTGCTCTTCCATGCTAACAGTATGCACAGATTCAAAACTCTTTCACAGGCATCGTTGTCTGCCAACTTCAAGACAGATCTCTAGTGTAACCTAGGCAGCCGTTTGGGAACTAGTCTTCATTAGTGTCCTGCTCATGTGCATGTTTGCCTATTTTTTTGCTGCTGTGATGATACAGAGAAGGCTCAGAAACTGTCCTTGCTCATAAAAAAAATGGTACTTAGAAATTACTAGAAATAGAACAGGGGGCTTAAAGTAAAGATTTGATAAGAATTTCCTGCTATGTATGATTTGCCTCTCCTGTAGTTTCAACATATATTTGGATTAGAAAGGCATTAAATCAGGGTTGCATTTTGTAAATGCTATATATAATTCTAAATATAAACTCAGATTATATTATTGAAGGTAGGATTTGCCTAGTTTAATCCATAACTGAAATCTAACATGTTTGTGTGCATGGAGACACTCTCCTGCAGCAGGAGCTTGAAAGTGCATTAGGTGCTCAGTCATTTCCTAGGTGCTGAAAATGTGCCGACTCATGAAAATCATACATACGCACACTAAACCCCCGCAGTCACCAAGGCCACATATTTCACTACAGGTTTCATCAAAATGAGAACAGGCATCTAAAGGTGATGTTATCAGCAAATTCATCTCTGTTCGCCACTTAAAGAGAGACAATGAAGGAGAGCGGAAACAAAGGTATACAGCCAGCACTGGATCACTACGTAGACAGGTGCTGCTTCTGCACATTGACCGGCTCTGATGTCACAGGCTGGGGGAGGCCTGAATGTGTGCTGGCTTAACTAGAAGGTCAAAGCAAAGGGATCAGAAAGTGTGTGTGGAAAAAATATAGAGAGAGAAGTTGATAAAGAGGATGAAGCAAGAGAAAAAAATAGCCGAAGAGCACCGTGAAAAGGAGGAGGACAAGGTGAAAGATTGCCTGAATGCAGAGTGTGTTCTAATAATAAAGTGAGAATTATGCAAAGAAGAGGTGAGTTGAGATGATTTGTATTTGTTACTGTGCCAACAATTTCGTCAACACCTGCACCTCTTTAAGTGCAACAGAAATTATGTTTTATAACTTAACGCTACATGTCAGTATGTTTTCATGTTTAAGATGAAACAAAAGAAAAAATTATGCAAAACTTGTTCAACACATAGGACTGTTTTCATAATTATTTAATCTCAGGTGGTCAGTTTAGCAGTGTGTCATGCATTGATTAGAAGTTGAATTAAACAATCTGAATCAAACAATTTAAGTGCTATTTTTTTTTCCCACACCTTGCATATTTTTCCTCTTTTGCTCTGTTATCTCAAATAAGAACTATATATGTGGAAGGAAACTATAAGCTATAGTAGCTGTGTATCCACAAATGCTTTTGTACATGGTAAACATTAAGTCACATAACTGATCTGAGCTGTTTCCATGGTCGATGTCTTCCAGGATATTCCCATGGCCCTTCCTGCACCCATTAGAATTGCATTTCTTTCTCTACATCTCCAGACAGCATGTTACATTGCTAATACTACAGTAGTTGATATGACAGAACAATTACAATTTGCCCAATAGCAACACATTCTAGAAAACCATCTCTATTGTTCTCAGGTGTGTGGTCGTTTGTAATGTTTCTACAATTGAAACATTCAATCAAACTTTGCATGACAGTATGTTGGAAAGATCAAAAGCACTTTAGATGTTTTAGTGAATTCTTTTGTGCTCTCCTATTTAAGTTGTTGAAGTGCTCTTGGAGTAACCTTAATACACTCACCACTGATGGTAAAGTTAAACTGTTCCATGTTGTCTCCACATCTGTAATACGCGATATTAAAATGTAACAAAGACGTTATTTAAAATTATTTCTACTATTTTTCACATAGGCTCAAGTTGGTATTGATATTTTTCCCTTTATAAATAAAATAACCAAGACTGCAGTTTGTATTTACGCATTGTCTTTGTCTATTCTTGGCGATGCTGTGTTTCTCAGAGCTGGTGTGCAACTGTTTCTTCTTTCAAGATGTTTTGGTGAGTCAGTCCTTTTGAACACTTTCGTTAAGATGTTTAAAAATCAATAGCACACATGAGGTAAGCACTAATGTAGCACAACTGGTGAATTTAAAAAATTCTATTTTCATTAGTAAACTTTCCTGATGTAATCTGATTATCAAAATTATCAGTATTACCTCGTTATTTTCTATGTCTTCAGCTATAAATAAACATTCCCAAAACTTGTAAGGCCTGACAAACTCTTATGTTAAATTCTATACTCATGCTATTGTACATATAGGAAGCAAGGTGATGCAGAGGTCTACCTTCTATTTCTAGAACCCACCTTGGACTCAGGCTTGACAGGAGGCTAGCAGTCCTGCTGCAATGAGTCACTGGTATTATTACTGTCTGCTCGCCCTTCTGATGACCATTTAAAAACAGGCCCACTCGCACTGAATCTTTGCTGGCATCTGGTGTTGGAGCTGGCTCCATGGATTTAGACCTAAGCAGCAGCTAATGTCTGGTGAAAGCATTGAATATGGTGGTTGGAAGAAGAAAAAAAAAATAAAAAGACCTGAGCTGGTTGTGAAGGTGTTATCCAGGATCCTGTGCTATAATCAGTAGATTGAAAATACAGAAGAGCAGAAGATTAAGACAAGACAAATGCTTTTCCTTCTTATAAAAGAGTTATTTTGGATTTCTTTGTAGAAAGACTTGGCCTGCTTGTTTAACACAAATATGTTACTGCTACATCTAAACAAGCAAACTTAAGTTAACTTTAATAGTTAAGCAATATACCTAAAGAAGTAAAAATCCTGCACCTATCACCGATACAACTCCTGGCGAAATCAAATCTTTTAGCCTCCTTTAACCTTTATGGTACCCTCACACACACTATTTGTTTATCAGTGTTTGCTGTATATTGAGAGTTTATGGAATTTTGTAAACTCTTCTTTAAAAGAATAATTTTGTATTCCTAAAATAGATTAAACTATTTTTGTTTCTTTAGGAAGGCTTTACATGTCAGTGCTTGTATATATGCAGACAAATAAACCAACAAATCTTCTAATATGTAGTGTATCTGCCTTCACGACTCTAAAATGAGCCACACAAATAAATCTTGATACCAGCAGATATCCCAGGCATGGAACAAGGGCTCTATCATTGAAACTGCAAACCTATCAAGAAATATCGTCCCCCGCCCGGTCTGTCTGATTGAGAGACGGAGCAAGGAAGCAAGATTTAGAGAAGCAGCTGAGTTATTGAGCAAAGACGAATGGGGAAACAATTTTAGTTCTACGGTATATTTTCAAATTTGAAAGACAGCAGTCCAAAAGATGACTTGAAGATATTGAGGTGCTGAATACAAATGCATGTTACACTATTCACTTTTATTTGTAAAAAGATTGGATTTGTTTGCAATTCTTTACAACTATGCACCATTTTGTGCTAGTGTAATAGATAAACTCCCATAAAGAATAAGGACTGTTAGTATTTATTGTCCTTTTTTTACTTTTTCCATTTTATATCTCAGTGCTTTCTCTCATTTTGGTCTCACTTCATAATTAGTAAGCTATGAGTTCTTTCTAGTTTATATCAAGGTTTTTAAAGTGCAAAGTGCTAAAATTGAAAATAATCACAGGAACAAGAAGAGGGAAATGTCTCTGTGTTTTATCTAAAGTAGCAAGGAATGGTAAAGGCATGCAGAGCAAAAATGGACAGCAGGCTATATTAATAAAAAGCCTTGCCAGCCACATTTACAGTATATGCATGCAACTATAATAAATTGCTAATCTTCCCCTCAAGGCCTGTTTTAAACTAATTTATCTCTCTCAAGAAACTGCAAGGTTGACATCTTCTTGGCTATGTGAAGCTACTCCTAACTTTATTTTACATAATCTGTAAATGACAGTAGAGAAATTGGCTGCCTCAATTGATTTCCATTTAAAGGATAATACTGTAAGCTTGTTGGCTTCTGGTGTCTAAGATATAAAAAAAAAAAACATGTTGAAAGACAGAGGTAAACAACATATTTTTGCTGCATCAGCCATCTAATTGTGTTTGTTGTCCCCTGATCCTTGTAGTTTCCTTTTATGGTTCTTGTAATGCAAACAGCCCCTGCTTGGCAAGTGGAGTCTTTTAATTGGGAAAGCCAGGAGACATGCTGATTAGTACTTTGGCTTTATAAGAGTTGGAGCTCTGGCATGTACTCTAAAGGATATGGTACAGTTCAGTGAGCAAATGTAAACAGGGCTGCAGCAATAATAGTGTCATTATGATGCTGTGTTTTGCTCAGAGGACTAAAAGCAATATCATCATGCGCTCTGTCTTTTACTTAATTCTGATTTGCTAATTTATTGAAAACCAAACAGTTTTACATAAATATAAATGTAATGATTAATCTTTTTTCTTAATTCAGGCTCCTGCATCATTTTGCTGGCTGTTTAAACCACAGAGCAATTCCCTGTTGACTTTTTTTTTTTTGCTGTTTTATGAATGCAACTAGCTGTAGAAAGACAGATGTAGAAGGATAAGAACTTACAAGAGATCAACAATGCTTAAATTCCAATTTTGCATATACCTTCTGAAAATGTACTTCTTTGTGATTGCAGACAGTATTTTCACTGTGTCATCAGCTTTAGATCTGCTGGTGAGTGTTTTAATGTCAGACCTCATAAACAACCTTTTTTCTTAGTTGCCATGAAAGATTATTTTCAAATAATGCAGCTCTGGTCAGAAACTGAAGTTTCCATCATTGCTGTTAGGAAATAAAAAAGGAAAATGCCCCCCCCACCACCACCACCAAAAAAAAAAAAAAAAGGTGAATACATAGTAAAGTAATACATACTGTACCCGGTACCCAGTCTTCAGTGTAGTGGAGGATATTTGTGGCTATATGGGTCTGTTTTTTCCCCAGTTGTATTTGAAATGTTAGTGTTGTTTGCATTATGAACCCCATGAAATACCATCACATTTTAAATAAAAGTTTTTTAGATAATAATGCAAAATAACTTTCTTTCACTGGGACTTTTATCCAAGATGCACAACAATTTAATGACTGAATCAATACAGAATGGGATTACTGAGCTCAAAATCAGTATTCATTTACCTAGATCCATGAGAAAACCTGTACAGTGAGCTAGACAGATGAGAATATAAGAGAGGAGACATCACTTATTTAGATCTCGAAAGAATGTTCAAAGATCCTAATCTGTGTGCTCCAGCCTTATCAAATGTTAAAGGAGAAAGTTTTTTTTTACTGACAGGAAGAGGTTGTAGAAAAGTGTTACTAGCAGAAGTATTAATATTCGTAACAAAAACTGATGTTGTAAGGTAAAAAAATATTTCTTATCAGCAAATGTTTTTCCCCTAAAATTCTCAAGTGTTGTACTTTAGACTGAAACTAGGAGCTTATTTAATTTTCACTTTTCCTTTCACTTCTCATTCTACCAGATAAGCTTCAACTTTCTGTTTTTTTTTCATTGATGCATGCATTTTAAGTATACTTTAATGATAATATTATACGACAGATATGACTCATTTTTACTTATTTGAATAAAATGTTATCTTCTGCTAAAGCCTTGTTTTGTATGCAACTCTGACTCTAAATCCACTTGTAATTGCACCACTTTTAGTTTGCCAGAACAATGGAGTTAAAAAAGTGCAGCCTTAAACAAAAGCTGAAAGAAAAGAAAATGATGACGTGTCAAAGTATTAGCTTTCTAAGGCCCCAGGCAAGTCAACAGCTGGCAGACCTGTTGCTGTGCAGCAGACTGGTGGTAAACTACACTCAGATCAAAAAGCACCTGCTTGTGAGCTAGGTTTAGCTCAACTCTTCATTGGCCTTGTCAGGTACATGTGTACGTGCACATGCTTAGGTAATGTGGGAAAATCCTAATAACTGCCCTGCTGAGCAACTCTTCCTCACCATAACTGTTTGTGCAGATGGGGAGGGGCCTGGTGTACTATGTCACTGATCCTGTGGGAGTTGCCTTCAACAGGTATTCAGAGAAGTAAGGACAGACCGTAGCCCCTGGATGTATTTCCTGGTGTCCGTTAAGCATGACTTCAGGGGCAAAACACTGAAGATGCTTCAGATTTAAGAAGAAAAAGAAGAAAAAAAGAATTATTTTGCCTTTTTTTTTTTTACTCCAAATCATAGACCTGACT
Organism: Cyprinodon variegatus; assembly: GCF_000732505.1. NCBI lineage: Eukaryota > Metazoa > Chordata > Actinopteri > Cyprinodontiformes > Cyprinodontidae > Cyprinodon > Cyprinodon variegatus. The sequence goes on from NW_015150684.1 coordinate 951,505, forward strand.
GATCGTGGAATCTCCTGGAAAGCTTTCTTCTGAAGAGGAAAGTCCAGTAAGTGAGTACAAGTGCAGAGTCTGCACTTAAATGGAGTAGAGGGTGAAGTGATTGTCAGACCTACAATTTTCTGAGGTTTTACACAGAGACGGTGAGGTTTTTACTGGCAGGTGTCATGTCTGCTAAAGAATCACATGTAGCCCTGTGGAGCCGTTAGGAGACTTCAACCTCCTCTGACCTCAGACGCTCTGGTATTTGAACTTTGCGACAGACAGTAAACCATTAATCACCCACTTTAGTGTAAAAGAGGGAACAGGCTGAGAGCTTCTATGTATTTGAATTTGTAGCTGCAAAGATGACAAAAGACGACAATTTTCTGCAGTAATAGGCTGTATCAAAACTCTTATAGATAGATAGGGAGGCATGTTTAGATCCCATAAATGAGTTGAAGAGTTCTGCAGGGACATTGTTTACAAATAGTGGTTTTAAAGAAGGTATTTTATCTTGTTTTTAGTACAAACAGTGCATCCTCGGGCAGTTGTTCATGTTTCTTTTAGCTTGCCTACCTATTTTGCTGCATCAGCCTCTCAGATAACTTTAACTGAAACATTCTGACCAATCCTATCATAGGAAAGCTGTTATTTCTATACCTAATGGTGAGTTCGTAATGTTTACAATGTGGTGTTAAACTGCATCCCAATTTTCCTCTAAGGACTAGGGGTGGAACGGTTCACAATATCCACGGTTCGGTTCACGGTTTCGTGGTCACGGTTTTCGGTTCGGTATATGTTTATTGTTACACCAAATTTTATTTTTTTTTAATTATAAATATTAATGAAAAATAAAAATTTATGAAATTAATGAAAAAAATCCAAAAAAATTAATGAATTGTAATTATTTATAATGATCCGCGGAAACCCTGGATCATTTCCACATGTTTTGCTGCTTTAAATTTAATCATCTCGCTCATGCCCTCTACGATCTCCAAGGAACTCGGAACCCGGGAGCCTCAGTGGAGGCTGTATGCTTTGCTTTGTGCAGGCGGTCTGGAGCGCAGCGGGGCGGAGCGCTGACGGAGTATGTGGGATTTTGGGGTTAGCATGACATTTTGGTCATGTTGCTGTTGGCATAAACAAAACGTGTTGCACAATGCATGCACACTGTTCCACTTTTATCCACAACTTTCTTTCCGCCGTCATCGTAGGTCACTCTGAATGCAAAGTGGTCCCATACAGCAGACCTATAAAGTGCTGCTGGCGCGTCTTCCAACTCCTGTTCTTTCCCACTCGCCATACCCACACAATTCTCCACAACAACTGATTTTTTTCTGCTACACCCGTCTAAGCTGCTTTGCTTCTTCTTCTTCTTCTTCTTGTTTACTAATGGTGGTTAGCTTTGGTCGCAGTACCGCCACCTTCTGCTCTAGAGTGTAATTGCTTCGCCTATGAGAAAAAGGAGCAGCGCATGAACCGAACAAAACACACGCGAATCGAACCGGGACAGTCGAACCGAACGGTTCGGACGGTTTTCAAAAACCGTTCCATCCCTACTAAGGACCATTCATATTTATAAGTAACAGTTAACACAAGTGGAATAAATATTGCATAGTCTTACATCTTGTTTTACTGCATGTTCTAGAAGACTATAAAGTTGCCATGCAAAAGGAATGTTTTTACTTTTTTGAACCCTTTGAACGGTTAATGGAAAATCTGTTAAAGGAAACACACATCAAAGCATCAATGTCTCTGATAAAGCTATCTATGGCTGGAGTCCAATAATCTGTCATGCATCTATGGTCTTAATCGCAACAAGTGTAATGTAGGTTGAAGGAGCCAACTGATGAGGGTTTTTCCATCTGGATGCAATGTGGCAGACAAAATTTGTGCTCTGGATTACAATCCATCTATTCCATGTGAAGAATTATAACATGATACATGACTTAATGGAATGGAAGCACAAGCAAAGTTTATTATTATGATTTTTAGATAAATCATGTATAATGATTTAAAGGATCTATCATTATTCGACACTAATTCAGTCTAATTTCAATAAAGTCCAAAGTCATTGAAAAAAAACTTGAACTGACCATTATCCACCTGCTTTATTTTGCATTTATTAGCAGCTGATTTTCTTACAGTATCTATAAAGTGTGCATATCATGCATTCAGTGGCTGGAACGCACACACACACAAAAACATGATTTAGTGGATTGGTTCAGAGCTTATAAGTTGTAGCTTTAGTTTGCGGACTTATCTTTATAATATTCTATGGTTGGTTTAATATACTTATTTTAATACACCTCATCAACATATCTGTGAAGTACTGAATTTGAAGGAATTGAAGTGAAAAGAAAGAAATGGAGCTGAAACCTCCTGAGTCCAATGGTGTTAGCAGGAATGGTTTTGTGCCTTTTAATTTAGGGGGTGGGTTTAGATTCTTAAAACCTCAGGTAAAAATGGACAAAAACCTGCTTCTGAAAGATTCTTTAAGCCTGATAGGTTATTTTCAAAATATTTACCTTGTTAATAATACGAGTCAGGAAGGAAAATAGAAAGCATGGATGCCATAGATGGCCAGCCTTTAGTAACCACTGCTAAAAACAGGGTGTGTTTTTTTGTTTGCCTTTGTGTCTAACATAACTTTGATAACTACCACTATTTCCGGGTCTGTTAAGTGCAGTTTGTCTTTGCAAATAGGAAATAGTTCACACAGAACCTATTGCTTATAATTATAGCCATAGCTATTAGACATTACAAAAACATTTAGACTTAGACAAGTTTTATAGTCATTTTGTATACACAGAGTGTATACAAAATTGAATTTTGTTTTGTATACCCTCTGTACAATATAATATAATTTATACCCTACATAATGTATACCCTAAAACTTTAATTATTCACATTAAAACCTCAAACTTGATCCTTCTGTATAGGTTAACACAGAACTTCTTAAATGTACAGTTTAAGGGAAATGATATGAGAATATGCCATGAATTTGTATCCCTCCTCATTTGTTCTGCTAAGCCTAATTCAGATCTAGTGCAAACAATGGCTCTCAGAAGTAATACGATTATTGAATGGACTTGTGTGTAATTTCATCTCAATATAAGGGGTACCTTAGTGAACACACAGTACAATCAAAGCCCACAGGTCGGGGATTAAGTTATGGAAAATTGCAGAGCTTGGTTAGAAAATAGAACTGCAGTCCAAGCTTTGAACATCTCACAGACCACTGTTAAATCCATCAATAGAAAATGTTTAAGTGTCCACCAAAAGTCAAGAAAGGCACTGATAAAGAGAAAAGGGCCATGAGTGCTCTGAAAAGGTTGCAGAAATCCACAGCTTAAGTAGAAGATATTGACAGGAGGACTGTTAGTCATAAATCTGACCTGAATGGAGGTATTGAATATGGTAGCCATTTTTGAAAAATTTCACAAGAAGTAACATTTAAGGTTTGCTGCCAGCTATTAAGGTGAGACAGCAAGCATGTAGTAGAATATTCTCTTTATAGAATAGAGTAAAAGTGCTGGTGTGTAAGAACTACTCCCATAGTGAAGTGCTGATGACCGATAAGTGCACTTTGATGCCTCGCCGTTTAGTTGTCAATAACACAGATTTTTTTTTTATTGTTTCATATTTATTTCAGGCAATTTATCGATGGTAATGGATGAACTATCGTTTAGACAGATGTTTTATTCACGTTTTAAAGGTCTAATGATTAAACCGCAATGAGAAGCTAGTATTACTTTAGTCTATACATTCTAACCAGAGGTAAGACTTCAACCCCCATCACCCATGACATATCAGCTAAAACAAATCAAATAAAAAAAATCACAAGTAAAAGCAACTGACAGTTTGTTACAAGCTCGTTCTGAGAACTTATTTTCCCTGATTGATAAGACTCCTGCATTGTGCATATTGTCAGAGCAATGTATGAAAAGTAAAATGAAAACACACTATTCCGACATCTGCTCAGATTTATGTGCAATGCTACAGCAAAATGCCTGCCTGTGTCAGCTCTCTTTGACAGCGTAATTGTGAGCGCAGCTGATTCTGGTCCTGGCTATGTAATTGCTATCCTTCACTGCCCTAGATGAATGCAGCGACGGCTCCCTCAGGTCTTACTAGTTTCTCTTCTTGTGACACACAGGTGACAATTTGAAGCACATTAGAGGAAATCAGCTGCCTGTAAAAATCAAGTCAGGGATAATGTTTGAGCAACTATAATGGCAAGCCATGCCACATTTAGAGTGCAGAAAGTAATTTTGTATTTCAGCAGGGATGTTCTGATTTGAGCCTTTATTTCCTTCCACTATTTTCCTGTTTAAAAATCATGGTGCATAATCACATTTTACCCTGAAGCAACAGCAAAGGTAAATGTGGCTGCTTACTCTTGCACTGTTTCAAATCAAACTCATCTCAGTTTGCTGGTGATATTACACACAGTGTTTTTCTCCATAGCTCCCTAAATTGTTTAAAATAAATGACAGAGTAGCAGCAAGAACCTTAAAAAGACTTTTGAATTGGCAGTCTTTTTAGACATGTACTCAGTTCAAAGAAGTTGTCACCAAAAACTCAGCTCTTTTCCGTACTAGACGTGATCCATGCATCTCAGACGTAGAAACTTAAAATGGAACCAGCATTGTTTTGACACTTCGATATTCTGATTTTGTTCACTGCATCTTGCTGCTATTCAGGCAGAACATATCAAAACATGGTATTTCTATTTTTAGAAAAAATAATATGTTGTAGAAACTGGATTGATTTTGAAGTTTGCAGGATGTTGTTAGCAATAGCCATGCATTATGTCTGCATTTGTCATTTGATTTCCCCCCAAAAAAACTATATATAGCTAAACATGCATATATTTTTACCAGCAAATGCTGTATGTGTTGACCTATTTGCAAATGATCTGATAATATTAACAATCCTCTCTGTTGCAAAATCCTAAATGGTTCACCTGTTCATGGAAAGCCTTTTATAATCCCCACTACTGCTTTGTCATACATGTGTTTGATTGCACCCAAACATATTGATCTACATGTCTGAGCTAATCCATCCATGTATCTGACAGGTTGGGCAGAACACTTTCACACTCACTGATTGTTTTTCCCTTCATGCTTGCTTAATCCCAAACAGCTTTGCTGCAGGGTTTATTAAATCACACACAAGAAAGCTTTGCACATAGTCTGACAGGCTCTATGATAAAAACCTGATCATAGAGAACAAGTTAAATAAATGTTTGGCATCTGCAACAGCACCCCCCACCCCCTGACATTTGCAGATGCAAATATTAGGAAAAATAAACATCAGGTTACAACAGTTCTTTCTTATTTATCTCTGAATGAATTACTGGCTCTTATTATTATTCAGCACAACTTATACAACATAGGAAGGCAGATGTATTTTCCTTGTAAAATAAAACTAATAGGTCATCTTATTGTATCAAATCATTTGTGTCCGGAGTGAAACCAGTGCTTTCATCTAATGATAAAGCACCTTGTCACAAACCTGCAAATTTAGACAGAGGGCACACACTATTAATTATCTGAGTATCTCAGAAAATGGGCAAATAGTGCAAATTTTTGCATTACAATCTCCTCCCCTTGTGTTCTTCTCCTCATTTCCCACCTCAACTCCTACTAACTTAAAACAATATAAGATAAACTGCATGTTACTAGAAACAGTTTAAGGACAGCAAAAGCTGGTAGGCTATACTTTCATTATTGTGGGAAACAATAATATTTGTACTTATTTTGAGATCCTCAATCTTTAAGTATCCTGATCATTTCATCAATCCACAATTCACTTTAAAAGGCTTAGAATACAGAGCTAAAAATCATAATAATTATAGGACAGAGTAAAGACTGAATGGAAATAAAACAATAATTAAGATGTTTACAGCATCAAGTAACTCTAAGGTGTTTAAGTTTTCTTTTTGAGTTTTCAGTTACACATTGATTCATGTCTTTCTGTATTTTCTAGTCTATGGGTTTTATTTCCATTTTGTGCCATTCCATTTGTTTTCTGGTTGTATTTGAGTTATTATGCGTTGTCTCCTTGTTGCTGTCCCCTTGAGCCATCCCTTTCCCCTAGCTCCCTTCAAGATCCTTTTGTCCACACCTGCTCCCAATCAGTTGATTACTTGATTCTTTGTTCTGTTCGGCATTTATACTCCACCTCTGCAGTTGCTCAGTTCTCAGTTCTCTTAATTCCTTCATTGCCTCCTTAACCCATGTGTTCCCCCTTGTTCTGGTTCTTTTTTTACTTAATTAGTTTTATTTTATTTATGCTTCTGTTGCCACTATTTATTAAATCAGTAAGAGATTACCTCAACTTCTGTGTTTGCATTTGGCTCCTCTAAAAACCTCCACACAGCCTAACAGAAACAAAACCAGGGGTCTGCTTTGTCAAAGATATTCTATATGTGTATGTATGACGAAAAGAAGAAAAGATATTGAACATTTATGAAACCATAAACATGCACAAAAAGTGAAAATAAAAGTTTGACAGAACCTAATCTGATTTTAACTGTTTTTCCTGTGAGTCACTGTTTTCCCCTTTCCCTCAAAATGAGAGAATGAGTCAAAATTAGCAGGTTTGTTTAATGGTGCACAACCTTATATTGAAAGTGGCATACACAAGTTTCAGGGCCCTGTTTTTTGTGTATGCAATCTGCATAGCAGAAACTGTAGATGAAAATTTAGTGATGTTCTTTAGAAAATTGAGAAAGCTCTTTTTATATATATATATATATTTTTTTATCAGATCTTGTTTTAGATACTATGTAATCAATCCTATCTTTTAGTTCTGTAACCTCTGCCACTGTAGGTGTAGTATGTTGACTTCCTAGTTGTGATTGGTTGTTTTCATGCATCCAAATGCAGTATTTGATTGCTTTAATTGCCTGAAAAAGGCCTATCTTTGATTGGCCGGATGTTGCATCAGTCTCTGCGTGCTCAGACTGGTAGGGAAGTGCTCAGTTCGGTGGCACAAATAAGATGCCATACTTATTGTATGTAATTTATTGTACATCTGCTATAATTTTAAGCAATGGACGCTTCCATATTACTACCTAAATGCTATGAGCCAACCCCACAGAAGACCCTTTCACATCATAGAAACCTGCATGTAATCATAACATGTTCATCAATCTTATATTTTATGTAAGAAAACAACTTACATGACAAAAGTGTATGCTGTCCTTGTTTAGCTAGTAATACTAATACTACACCGTTAGACTACATTCACAGGAACACCACCACTACCCAGTAGGACCATTTGTATAATGAAAGTATTTAAAATAATATATATTTTAAACTGTCTAGCTATTTAATATCCTATCCATAGATCTGTCCTAAATGACCCCAACTGTGTCTCCTCTAGTTTCATGGAAAACTGTCTTGTTAATCTCTGTGACGGAGAAATCCTGAAAGCTATCCTGTATATCTGTCCATCTGCACCCTCAGAAAGACTAATCTCATTGTTTGGGTTTTACTTCAGAGATAGCAGAAAGCTTGCAACGCGAACACACTGTTCTGATGGATTGCTGACAGTTTAAAGCAAGTAAAGCTTGTGAAAATAAGAGAGCTCCTTATGCAACTCTGTAAAAAGGGCAAAAGGATGAAGACAGCTTTAAATATCTCTTGATCCCAACGTTAAAGTCAGATAAGATTTTTTGAATTAAAAAAATACAAATCTGATTATTTTCTTTTCACTTGTAGTGTAGCAATCACATGTCATAAGGGGATTATTTGTATTTCTGTGAGTTATTTTTCTGAAAAACTGTTATACAAGTTCTTGAAAGATTCTCAGCTAATAAGGAAATTATTTCGATCAAATTTAAAACATGCTGTCGGGGAATGTGGCGATGATTTGTGGCCATCTTTCTCTCTGGTCATTGTTTTATTTGTTTTCTTTTCGCCCATGTTCAGCTTTGTTTTAAGCTGTGCTCCAGTACAAGTTCAGCCCCCATTACTTCAAGTAGCTGAAGCATGAAATAGGCTTGCCAGCATGTGGATGTCAGATTCTGTAACGTAAAAACACGCACCTCCTGATCACTACTGACTGGCCAGAAGGGAGATCAAGCAGGGAGTTACACTACTATTTAAACACCCCTGAATTCCTATTTCCCTTTGTTTCAAGCAACCATTAAATGTAGGTGCAGTTTGGCAGGCCTGAATATTACTGATGTAGCATAAAAACATGACAACTCAATGATAATTTATATATAAAGAAAACCCTTGTTATTTCTTCCTTGTTAGATTAAAAAGTCTACTGCATAATTGCAAATGCATTATGATTAAAAATGGGAAGTATTGTTTTTTCTATAGATTTGCTCTGATGAGAATGTTTAGACCTTCAAATTTTGAAAATGTACACCAGCTGCAGTTACTTTGACTTGACTCTGTTTTTTTTAGAGTTATATTATAGTAAAATATAGTCAGAACATCATTTAAATGCACTGTAAGTGGTAATCTTTTTAAATATTTTTTTATAACATGTGGCAGCACCAGCCTGTATGTGTGTGACCAAGTAGTTAGTGTAAATTAAGGGTTTCCACTAATATTTCAAACCAAAAATGTATTGATTTTCATGGTTTGGTCATGTTGGTTTTAGGTACATTTCTGACCCATATGCAGAACACACTCTGGAAACAAGAAAAAGGTTTCGAAAAGTTTATTGAATGAACAAGAATAGTTGAGTGGAGGTCCAGGACTGAGTCTGGGAGGTTAGGAATGAAATGTTCTGAATATTGAAGAAGAGAGTTTGCCTATGATGATGATAATGAGAGATGGATTCGCCAGGGAGGAATGAGTGTGGTCTGGAGGATGAATGTGATTGAAGGTTCTGAACCAGTCTTTGAGGGAGAACTGCTTAGAAGTAGCACATCTGAACCAGTTTACGTCTTTGATTGAACTTTGGTGAGCAGCAGGATGGATTGAGAGTGAATACTTTGTTTTTTTTTTTTTTTTTTTTTTTTTTTAAAAATGGCACTAGTGGCTCATTTTTATTGACGGTAGGCTGACAGGAAAGAGGGTCTGAGAGGGGGAGAGACATGCGGTAAAGGACCAGAGGTCAGATTCGAACCCAGGTCGCCCACAATAAATCTGACAGATTTACAATAGAGCTAAATTAATGAACAAATTTAATACCTCAGCAGGGCTTCAGTTTCTATACTAGGAAAATCACATAAATTGGTAAAATAATAGGTAACATCAAATTTATATATACATATTTTTTTGCTCATAGTTACAACAAGAATCTGATGATTTGAAAAAACTATACATCCAAGTATATATGACAGTGAAATTACCTGTGAAACGACTTCCCACAGGTGGCAAAATGCCTGTTTTTGCAGCCAAATGCTACACATGTAGGCATTTTTACTGCGTGTCTCCGTGGGAGTGGGGAGTACCAGCATGGCGAAGGGTGGCTTCACTTTTTTCGGGCAATCAGCAATCCAGTGAATAAATAGATATCAGTGGGCAGAGTTTATTGTATGCTGAACAATGGACTGTGACAGCTGAACCTGTTCTATTCTACAGTTGAACTCCTCCTGCCTCTTTATTTTCAAAACCTAAACTGGGTCCTTCAGAAAACGCAGCTGCCAAAATTGTACACCAAAATCAAAGATTTCAAACTGACTGTAGTGTCTTATAATAAAAAATACTGTTGCTAGCATTGCTGAACAGTAGTGTATGTGTGTGTTTTCTTGAGAATATAAAGACTTACAGTAGCTTTACTCTAATATTACTAAAAGAAAACGTTAACAGATCCAGTATTACAGACTTTAAACGTTTGAAAGGATATAACAGATCAAATGTACAATATTTCTTTATGCCTTTCTGTTAACTGCTGAAAGTATTACTCTCTTTTATAGAATAAATAACATTGGAAATAATGGTGGCATAGAAGATTTATTAAAATTGTAATAATTTCTCTGATAAAGTTTCAAAGGACTTATTGATATCATCAAAGCTTTTGTTCTTCTTCACTTAATAAGAACCAACAGAGAGATTGTCTCTTTTCGATGTGACTTGGATACTCAGTATAACAATCGACAGAATTTTTTGTGCCCCCCTTGTTTTATCTATTTAATATGCATCACATTTTTGTATGTGAAGTCTCTGGACTTTAGAGCAATCATTAGTTTATTTGAGGGTAAACAACACAGACACTTTAGGCCTGCCCTCATTACTGCTTCTTTCATCAGTAAATCAGTCTCTATTCCTAATTTTCTGTTATCCCTATAACAATCTGTTTATCTTTATCTGTTTCTTTAGTAATACATAATAGTCTGATTTGCTATGATTGAGTGTTCAAAGGCAAGATGTTAGTTTTTTTTTTGTGCTTTTGAATTTGTATATTTTTTTTCTTTTTTTCTTATCAACCATAACCTTCTCATCCTCTAAGAAGATGAACTGAGATTGTGTTGCTCATGAGGATTGACTGGATAATCCAAAGAAATGCACTGTCAGACCACGCAAAGGCTATAGGCTGCCTTCATCAGCCAGAGCTTAGGCGTTACATCTGTCAACTGACACTGATTATTTGCTATTAGTGGCTTGAAACATTTAGTTTGTGTGATGTAGAGGGAGGGAGAGTTTCGTTATTAATAACTGACCATCTCATTTGCGGAAGTTGTTTTCATGAATCTAAATGGATGCTTTTATGTAAAGTTTACTGAAGATATTATTTACTAATGGCGATGCACTGTGTCTTTTTCATAACTCTGCAAAGACCAGTGCTTGGTCTGTATAAGGTAACTTATTACGTTGCTTATCCAAAAAGTCACACCATCAGAAAAAAATCCATGTTGCTGTGCATAACTCTCAGAACCTTGCACAAAAAATACAAGATTCAGTGTTTTTTTTTCTCCTGTATTTCACAACTCAAGCTAATTCATCAAACTGTTTATTCTTCTCTCTGTCACACTAAATTGAAACCTCAGGAATTTTATCGATGCCCAGTCAGGTGTATTAAGCTGGATACTGTATATGTGCACTACCTGGTGACATTTAATTTATCATGAAGAAGCTGAGTAAACTTGACTGCTGCTATAATGCATTGATTGTAGCCTTAGCTACTTGATTGGTATTGTAACAGCTGCACAGATCCCTCAATTGATCTCCCGATCCAATCTTCCCCCACTCATGAACTGGACCCCAGGATACTTAAACTCCTCCCCTTGAGGGTTAGGGTTGTATCCCTCAAGCTGAAGGGGACAAACCACTTTATTCCTATCGAAAACCATGGCCATGGATTTGGAGGAGCTGATTGTCATCCCGGCCTAGAACCGCCCCGATGCATGCTGTAGATCTTGGCAGGAGGGAGCCAGCAGAACTACATCACCTGCAAGAAGCAGGGATTAGATCCTGTCCATAAAGTTATGCACAGGACAAATGACAGAGGGCAGCCCTGTCGGAGTCCAACATGCACAAAGAACAGGTCGGGCTTAATGTAGGAAATGCATACCAAGCTCCTGCTCCTACTGTGTTGAGACAAGATGGTTCCCCATAAAAGGCCCCTGACTCCATTCTCCTGAAGCGCCTCCCAAAGGGCACCACAAAGGACAATGCCTTCTCCAAGCCCACAAAGCACATGTGGGCTGGTTGGCCAAACTCCCGTGACACCTTTAGCACCCTCCAGAGAGTGTAGAGCTGGACCACCGTGAATCCTAGTTCCGACTATTAGGTGGACTGTCCTCTCCAGCACTATGGCATAGTGTAGAGTGATTGTTGAGATAGTTGAACACACCCTCCGAGTCCTCTTCTTATTTACAGGGAACCACCACTCCTGTTTGCCAATTCAGGGGAACTGTCCCTGACCTCCACAAGATGTTGAAAAGGCATGTCGGCCACAACAGCCCCATAACAACCAGAGCTCTAAGGTACTCAGAACAGATCCTGTTTACTGCCAAAGCCTTGCCTTCATGGAGTTTTTTGACCACCTCGGTGACTTCAGCCTGGGTGATGAGGGAATCTGGCAACAAGCACGCTCTCAATCTCTTTTTCAACCACAAAAAATACATTTATTTTTTGTTGTATAATGATGCTAAAAAAATGTATATCCTTAAAATAGAGCTCTGAATTGGGTAAAAAGTGTTTTACCCAATTCTTTTTTATTTGAGGCCCTCTTGTAAAAATAGACATGGCTATATAGAATTCCATGAACTCTTTGATTCCAAAACCTTTGTTTCAATCATATAGTGTATTTTAAAATCAATAACAGTTTAACTATGTCCACTCAAAGGTTTGCTGGAGAGGTTAAGCTATTAACCCAGTGTGAGAAGCAGTGTGTATGTGAATAGATTTCAGACATTGCTTTTGAAAACAGCGATTTCAGCAGGGATGGGGATCAGTTGCAGAGTCCAAAACAAATAAAAGGATGTGTGTTGTTGCCTCCCATCATGAAAGCACTTGCTGCTTGCATTCTTGGCCCCACCTGCTCCCATATCCCCTTTTCTTATTCCACACATTCCTGAGTTGGGCTGTACTTTTGTCCTGCCTCACTTTAACAAAATGGTTGCTGCATTCAGGCTGCACACTTTCAATAAACAAACCTTCATCATCCTGAAAGGAAATGCATTTGAAGCCCATGTGACTTTGAACTGTAACAAAGTAGACATTGGCCTACTTTAGGATATATAGTATATACGTACCTCTGGAAACAACTAGTAGCACCTTGTAGTATTCAGACCCCTTGAAATTTTCTACAATTAAATATGTAAATGTTCTTCATTGCAATTTTGACTCTGTTTTCTCTAACTGGTTCACTGCCACAACAAAATAATGCTGCCTCTGCCATATACTGTAAGAATGGTGAATTTAAGTGGAAATCATTTTGCATGTAGGCCAGAAAGTTCAGCTTTTGGCCCATCTTACCAGAGCTTGTCTTTGTGTTAACTTTTCCTCCTTTGCTTTATTTTTCTCACTATCTAAAAGATTTGTATATGAATTTTTTACTTTATTGCTTACGTTACCTAATGTAAGTGGACAAGCACGTTTTTAACGGTTTACATTTGTTCTGTTGTTGCCCACAATAGCCTGGAAAATCTTCAGTGAGTATTCACATTTTTTGTTTTGCTTTGTGTCTTTTGTTCTTTTGGTGGTAATCCCCAAACCCTTTGTAGGCTTTCACAGAACAGCTGGATTTATACTGAAGTCTAATGAAATCACACATAATTGGACAGCCGGTTATTTATTTTACTGTTACAGGCAGTAGGCTGCTTTGGATTTTATACATTATATATATATATATATATATATATATATATATATAT
>NW_015150684.1:964856-1023163 GCF_000732505.1 Cyprinodon variegatus
TATATATATATATATATATACATATATATATATATATTAATATATATTATAATATTGGGAAAAATATTTCATTTAGAAACCTTGCCTGTTCTAATGTTCATTTATTGTTAGGTTGTGTGCTGACAGTGTTTCCAGCCAGGCTGGACTAATTGTTGTTCCAGCATAGATATTGACATTCCTTTGAATAGATCTTGGGGCATGTGTGTCCTACACCTACAAGCTGGCTGCATAAGCATTCTATGAAAAGAATAAGGCCATTAATTGATTTTGTCACCCATTGCAGGCAAAAAAAAAATAAATAAATAAATTAACTCCATCCTGTCTTTTACTCCCATTCTCTCAAAAGATGGGAAAGCAATCTAAAAATGACCCCCCTCTAGACATTTAATGTCGTTCTTCATCAATTTTCTATAACCACTGCTATTGCAGCCAAGTCCAATTTCAGCTGCCTTATGGCCAATGAAATCTCTGACAAATTGCCGGACCTTTCTGCAACTTTTGCTTCCGAGTCTTACGTGTGGGAGATATGAAACCTGAGGATCGAAGAACAGTGTAAGAGATGAGTTTGTGGGAAACCGGGTGACAAAATACAGACAGACAGAGAAAGGACCTAATATTGACAGAGTAGCAACCCTAAAATATAGACACTCAAAGGAAGGTTGGTATTTAAAAAACAAACAAAAAAAAACAACAACGTAGATAAATAATGTGCACGAAAAAATGCATTGTAATTAAAAGTGGTTAGAGCAAAAGGAGATGCTGTTTTTCTACTTTTGTATGGGATTCTTTATTTCACTTCATCAACAGAGTTTTAAATAAGTGCTGATATATTTCTTGAGTAATTTTCTAGAAATCCCCCACCAATACAAAACTGTCACCACAGCTGCAGGATTATTCAGGACAATTTTAGCCATTTGGCCTAAATCATACAAACAAGAAACGACACTGATCAGATTCATAATTCACTGTTTCCAAATGCTTGGCAGCTGATTTATGGCTGCTATTATGCAAATGCAAAATCTTGAGCTGTTTAGATCTGTGGCCGAGGAAGTATGTTTTATTTACTGTTTTAGTGAATCTTATTAACTGGAATCGGTTTCTGGGGTTGAAAAGGATGGTAGCAGACATAAAAAGGAAGCACTGAATGAGATACATAATTCATGTCTCATTTTAAAGATGTTCCTCATTAGCTTCAGTCTAATCCTTCATCATAAGAAATGTTAAGACTCCACACAGAAAGATTGATACATTTAAGCGTTTGATTTTAAAATATAGTACTATTTTGTATTTCATGAAAACATGGGGTGAACTTGTGGCATCTATTCCAACATGATTTCTTAGCAGTAATGTTCGGTCAAACAACCCAGTAGCCAATTAAATAGAATACTGAATCTTTTTAACATAATTCTCCAGTCCTTTTGCCCAGTAAGACATCTTCATGTGGGGTCAGTCTATAGATTATTGCCCACATCATTATGTATCTATAAAACAGCCACAGCAAAATTTAACTCACACAGTTGTGTGGTATTTTTTAAAAGAAGCTGCAGAGACCTTTCTGTGAGAATCAATAAAACTCCCTTAAATGAAGTTTGTCACTTATAGAACAAACCATGATCAATTTAACTTAAAATCCCTATTTTTCAGGAATTAAATCCCTGTCACAACGCATCTACAAATAAACTTCTGTTGACTTTATAAAAAAAAAAAAATGTAATGTACATCCATGTTTTTTGCTTCTCATCCATTCAATGATCCTGGTGGCACATTAGCACTATTATTGAATTATACCAGACTTCAAATAGCATTTACTACCACTGTATTATAAGTCAAGTAATGAAGATGTTACAAGCGGAGTACAGTAGTTGCTCCTATCTAAGGGGACATTGAAAGACACTTATCGGGTAAAAACAAAACAACAACACTAAAGATTACTAGAAGAACTGAACCAGTTAAAATTCAAACAAGGATTAATGCCATCACTTGTCCTTTATTTTGTAGTATGGGGTCATCTAAGTCAAGCTATGGCTCAAATGTGTGGTTTAACACTGCAACTCATAGCTTTAGCCTTTTTAGTCTTCATCAAAGTCTTTAGAAAAACAACTTGCAAACTAGTGTTAATCTGTGACACTTAGATCACTTGGATACTCATAAAGCAAGATTAATATTGTTTATTCTCTTCTAAAGCTCTACTGTAGAAATTCATAGCTCTTTAGCCTGCTATGTTTTTGTTGTCAAGTGTATATTACTGATAAAGATACACTGCTGGATGGTGTATCTATCTAAAACTAATAGTTGTGTATAATACTTTTACATCTCATTAAGATATTTTTCGTTCACACCATTTAGCTTTTCAAAGAACAACTACGGTAGGTTAAAAAAAGCAAAACAGGCACAAAAACTTAGATAGTTCTTTTTGGAGAACAACAGAGATTCTATGCCCAACCCTAGGGAGAGAAATATTATTAACATAACATTTAATGTTTAATTGAAATGTAAACTAAATAGAATTGTTTCAAATCCTGATCATCAAAATTCCTGACAACGTCTCTGGCCCTGCTGGGTGTTTTGAAAATGAGCACTATGGATTTCTAGAGCGACAGTAATCATCAGGAGGTTCCCACTGTGGTTGTTACTTTAATTTGTAGTTACAGGACAGGCCTCTCTCCAACCAGTCTATGCAGACAACAAAAATCAATGAGAGCTTTCACTCTACACTCCATGCCCCTTCTCCTTTTCCAAAATTAGTTTGAAGTCATGTTAGTCTGTCTTTGTCGATAAAGATCTAGAGAAAGTATGTGATACTGGGGGAAAGATATAGACTATTTCGTCTGTAAAACTATTCATGAATTTGAAAAGCGTTTGCTGCAGCTGAGGATTGAATACTTGTGTTAGTTGGAATTGGAACAGCTATTAGTCATAGTTATTATCATGAAAGGTACTGAATGATAATGGAGAGACCTCAACAATGGAGATTCACTTCATTTGAGTGATATCTGATTAAAGTCAAATCATATGAGTTTTTGAACATAGCATTAAAAGTTTGTTTCAAATATTCAAGATTGCTTGAAATAGCAACTGCAAGGAAAATACCAAATATGTTAATCAAAGTCAAAAATATTATAATAAATACATTTTTAAAACAGGAAAATAGATCCCAACATATGAAAATATATTTTAAACTTGCATGTTTCTAACAAATGAACAACTGTTGCTATATGGGATGGGGAGTCACCTTCAATCCAAAAGTTGTGGTTGAGTTTCCCCCTTTTCAAATGTGTCCCTGGACATGGCCTTAGCTTTAAGTTGGCCAACAATCTGTGCACCGATGTGCATCCACTAAGGATGCCACTTATTGATTAATTAAAATGGACACTAACTGTGATATACTGTAGCTCTCCCTTTTCAGTGCAATCCAATAATCATTACTGGGAGAGATGCTGTTAGCAGTGCTTTTAAACAGGTGGTTCTGGTTGCTCTCAAGAGGAATGTTAAAACGTGGGTGTCTGAAGTAAACTAACCGAGAAAAGCCTTCTTCTACCATGCTAATTGCTAGCAGGTCATTTTCTATGAAGTTACAAATGTTTTTCTTTATACCCTTCACTTTTCTATCAATACATTCTGGCCCTCCTTGACAAGTTGATGCTGCTTTGCCATGCAGCAAAAATGGCACCTAGGTAGGCCATAACCTAAGGAGTTCACTGAGTGTTTATATTTACAAGCAGAACCACATAGAGTATATTCTGCATCCTTATCGTCTGAAATCTTGCATATTTTGGACAAGACTGTCAATCAGTTCATGCTTCTGTTTTAGCATGCCTCTGCTCTCCTGCAGACTAAACAGCTGCACCCTCAAATGATGGGAAAATATCTATCTAATGATACTGTAATTCTGAGCTAATTTTTCTGTTTGTGCCCCTAGTATCCAAATTTGTGAACATTTTAAGGTCAACCTGCCTAAATTATAAAGCTCTTTAAATTGCTATGACCAGAAAAGTTCTATACGAATTTAGTCTATTTTCCATACATATCCCCAGCAGATGGTTTTAAATCCAGCTGCTTTGAAATATTGCATAATAATTATTGTCCTTGTTGGATCTTTAATTTGTTGTATTTTAAATTTTTCTTAATATTTCTCCTCAATATTCTAATAAAGAACCCTCATTCGGAGCTTTGGTAAAAAAAAACTAAATTGAAAAATCAGTCAATGCACTCAAATTAAGATGTTAAATCTTATTTTATGCATGCATTCCCCTTAAGGCTGTTCTGCATAAAACTGTCTCTTCTTTTTGAAGCCTCCTCCAATTTCTGTGGCTTTGACATAGCCTTAGGCCAAGTGAATTTGTTAAAATTCAACTAAGTGATGAACCAAAATGTCTGACTACACTGGCCTTATTGAAGGAATCTCTTTTGATACTTCCTCCATAATGGTTCAATTTGTTGGAGTTTATTTATTTCCATCTATTAGAGTTTTAGAGCCCATCATGATTTGCAGGTGTTAGGTGATTTCAGGTTATTAAAAATCATGCAATCATTACAGGTCTTTGGATTAGGACTGGCTTATAAAAACACATAAATGCAAAATAGTGTGTCTGATTTTAATTTAAAAGAATAATCAGCGAAAAAAAGCAATTATATGGTGTGTGTAAACTAGAAAGAAATGTATATAGTTAAACCCAAATGGAAGATACACTTTAGTGTTTTTATATTTCTTACTTTAAATGTTTTGGTTTTTTTTGTTTGTTTTTTTTTTTTAAGTGGATAAGATTATCAGTTTCATGTTTGTAAGGTGAATATTTATTTAGCTGTTTCTTTTTATGACATAAAGTTCCTTTTATTCTATTTATCTTGTTTGGTGCGTTTGTGCATTTGAATGTAGCAAACCTAATACATAAGTAGATTGGGCCTGTGACCATAGTTAGATTTTAAAAGTGAATGAACCTTACCCAGTTGTTTTAGAAAAGGACAGGTCCTCGGGTGTCCAATAAGCGTTACGCTAATAGGTTTGCTTTTCATGTTCATTAATTATACCTCTTTCTAAAGACACTTCACTAACTAGTGTTTGCTCTTCAACTCTTCTAATTACAGCTTTTTGTTAAGTTTTCATTATTCAAAAGGCAGCCTTTTTTTCTCAATCAGATGAATTTAGTCAAATTAACACCCCCGGAAGCACAGAGAACCATGCTCTTATTCTTCAAACAGTTAATCACATAGATCTACTTTTTTTTCTTCAGGATAGTCAAAACAAGATATAGTGCTTTAAAAACTGCCTGATTGTCTTCGCAGGTTGCTGTACTGTATATCTTCTGCTACAGTGTGTATTTTAAAGTCTGTCTTGACTTGAGATGTCAATCTTTGCTCTGAGCAGAAAATTGATAAGCAGCACTAATATATAGGAAGTAAAAACTGCAAAAAAAAAAAACATCAGCAAATATTTTTGAATCAGAATTGGATATACACTGAGAAAGACTGCAGATGTTATAATGGATAATGGTATAAGAAAATAGATATTTACAAGATATGGCAAACCAATGAGGTTTCTGAAAAAATAAAATAGCTATAGGTCACTTGCACTACTGCTGGGCTTACTGTAGATAGACAACTTTTAATAAAATGCTGCTGATTTAAAGCATTGTTCCACAACGTGGACTTAATTGTATTTTGAGTAATTATATCAGGATCTGACCAGATAATTTATTTTAAACGAATATGTTTGATTTTTGGGGGGGAAAAAAAGAATAGTAAATGAGATTTTAGAAGTGTTCATATTGTAAGAAGCCTTAAGACTATATACATATATTCTTTTTTGTGAATTTGTGCTATATGGGGAACATTCTTTACCTTTTATCCACAAGCACTGTTGGAACACTAGCTTACCGGTACTGATCTCGTATGGAGCACACAACACACAAGCTGTCGTGCATCAGAGAATGTGGAGTTGCTATAAAATGGTGTTGCCATGGCAGTCCATACATCATATTTTAGAGCTATCTTGCATGTAGAGTGTTGGGGCTTTTGTGTCAGTGAAATGCCTTAAAAGTGGGATGTTATATCCACAAAACACTCCACAGGATGAAACTGGTTCTGGACAATGGTTCATTTCTCCATGCAAGCTGCAATTTATTTCGCAATCACTTTGCCTTTTGTGAGTTTGGTGAGTGCTTTAATATTGCTTGCTTGTTATATCTCTGGCAATTGCATCTTTAAGTCGGCTGTATTAGGGTTTTCGTATTTTCATGTTTCAAAACATTTCAGCTTAGTTTATTCAGATTTTTAATGGTTTAGGTTTTATCTTAAACATGTTTACCTTTAATGCAAAGGATGTTTGTTGCATTTCTTGCTCAGCTGATTTCTTGCAACTTTGCTATGTGTCCCCCATAAGTTGTCCTTGTGTCACAGTTATGTGCTTCTGTGTTTCACCTCTCCTATTTTACAGAATTAAGTCATGTATTTCCAAAAAAATAACAACGTTCTATTTGTAGAGATACTGATAAAAGTTCTCAAGAAAGTAAAGGTCATAAAATGTCCTTGAAGCAAACACAAGAACAATAGGAATCAGGGAGATTTTGATTTATTACAGATTATATTATCTATAGGTAATCTGATGACATTCATTTTCTTATCATCCAGCTCTAGTGCAATATAGAGAAAATGCATTTTGATTAAATGAAGAAAACCAAAATTTGGGTTTGGAATTCAAATAATGCATCATCAATAATGTTTTACAGTCGCAGTTACATGACTTAAGCGATGATCCTCAAAAATTTTAAATATTAGTTGCAATATTGGTAAACATTGCTGCAGATAAGAATCTTGCCTGTATGTTTAAACTAATCTAAATTCTTCACTTTTACCTAAAAAATCAATAGTATTGTTTATATCTTGTCTTAAATTAACCTATTTTTCTCTCTTATATGTACAATGTATTTAAATTGCAATACTAGAGCCAGGATACAGGAAATTAAAGTAAAGTGGACTTTATGTTTTAAATGACTCATAATTAATAGAGGAAACAAGCTATTTACATCCATCCATTTTCTGTCACGCTTATTATGCCTGCTAGGGTCACAAGGGTTGCTGGTGGCTATCTCCAGCTGTCAATGGGCGAGAGGCGGGGTACACCCTGAACAGGTCACCAGTCTATTGCAGGGTAACACAGAGACAAACAGGACAAACAACCATTCAGGCACACACTCTCACCCAAGGAGAATTTAGAGAAGCCGGTTAACCTAACAGTCATGTTTTTGGACTGTAGGAGGAAGCCGGAGTACCTGGAGAGAACCCACACATGCACAGGGAGAACATGCAAACCTCAGGCAGAACTTAGATCCTTCTTGCTGCAAGGCAGCAGCACTACCCACTGCTCTACCATGCAGCCCTGATAAGCTATTTACACCTTTTTTTATTTCAGTGTTTGCTTTCTTGTGAAGGCAATGAGAGGTACTTCAGGAAATAATAGGTAGACGTGGTTACTCGCAATTCTTTTCAAAGAGTTGTTTTACCAGACAGCTAAAAAAAAACAAAAAAAAACTATATATATATATATATGTATATATACACTGTGTGTATTACACCTGCAGCAAACCACTTCTGTTCATCTGATCAGGTCAGGTATTAAATGTTTATTATTATCAATATTAAGGAATTTATTACCGCACTTATATCAATCAAAATAAAGCTTGGGTACCACTATGGTTTTCCTAAGGTCTTATTGTCTGTTAGAGATAAGAGCTTTGAAGCTCATGCTGGACCAGAATAAGGCAGGATTATAGAAAACCCTTCTTTGTGTGTTAGATTTTCCTTTTGGCTTTTCAAACAGGGTTTTATGGGTTTGTTGTTCAGCCTTGTGAAAGCTTTCCTCCCTTTTCCTTATATTCTAGTTCTGCTGCGTGAAGAGGTGGCCCAACTCCAGGAGGAGGTGCACCTGCTTCGGCAGATGAAGGACATGTTGAGCAAGGACCTGGAGGAAACCCAAGGAGGCTGCTCGGCTGATGTCCTCTCTGCCACGGAGCTCCGAGTGCAACTGGCCCAGAAAGAGGAGGAACTTAATCGAGCCAAGGAGGCTTTACAAGGTAAGATGTGAAACTAGGAGACATTAAGCTGTGTGTTGAAACAGAAAAATACTGTAACAAATAGTATGAAAGTTTTTTTATGGTAGTTTCCTGTAAAATGGTTTAAACAATTTACACTTTTCCATGCTGATGTCACAAACTTCAATGTGTTTTCTTGGTATTTTATGTATTTAATTGTCTCAGAGTAGTAAGCAATAGGTAAGTGGAAGGAAAGTGAGAACATAGTTTTCAATGGTTTTTGGCAAATAAGCCATTAAATGTAATGTTAGCACCTTCATGATGTGGGTATGCTTGTCTTCAGTGGGGTAGGGTAGATGGAGGCTGAGTAGAGCTGATGAGAAGATCGATGGAACTATAAACAAGGAAAATCACTTGAAAAACCTGTTATAGACACCCAACAAGGGGAACAAAAGACATCCCATGAGAAATGTGGTAAGGGGCTCCCCTATGATGAATTTAGGGAGAAGTTTACAGGTCTGCCAGAAAAGCATTGGACTCTTTGTTCAGAAGTGGAACAGTTAAAAGTGAGATATACTTCAGTTATCTAAAGTTGATAACAGTGAAGACATAAGTGTTTAATTGTGTGTGCATATTGAATACAGGATAATAAGTTGTGGATAAGGCATCTGAAGCTGTGTTCTAGGAAGTTCTCTACTCCCCACTGAAAAAAAAAATTTGAAATTGCCTAGGCTTAAAAGTAGCATTTATAGTTTACGTCAACAATTAAATGATAACAAAATAAACTTGCCTTACCAGCATGAACAGTGTATTGTTGATTCATTTTTTTTAATCTATTTTTTTATAATCATTTTATCACCTTATTTTTTACTGTATCTACTATGCAAATGCAAATTATATTTCTCTCTCTTTTCCTATTGTTTTTTATGCACTGTACAGCACTTTGCTTCTGAAAGTAAAATGTCCCTTGCCTTTCACCAAAACTTCAACCAAAATAGACCCACACACAAAAGTTGTTGATTTTGTATGCCACTGGCAGTTTGTGGTCATAATAAAGAGCTGTTGGAGGTAATGATAATAACAGTTAGTAGAAAATTTGTGATGATGATAATAATTAAAATTTTCAAAGGAAAATACAGCAAACACAATTTAAAAACAAACTAGCACAATGTTTGTGACCACAGTGTCCATAATCAACATGGCTTATGCATTACATTAGCAGAATTTGGAAATTAGCATTTGTTATGTTTCAAAGGTGAATCTGTGGCATGTGAGTGAGAGAGCATACCAGTACCTTGACTCCTTCTTTTTGATGTTCTTTTTCTCTTACCCCCTGGCTCCATCCATATACAGACAGTTTTGTTTCTTATCAAAAGCAAAAAAGTTCTCTCTTTGAATTAATATTTTAACTGGAACAGATCAAACTTTTTGAGTTTCTATCTTTTTCATTTGTTGAGGTTAGTTCTATAGGAAGTAAGTTGTAAAAGCTTAATAATATCATATTTATCATCTCCACCATGACTGCTCTTTTATATATATATATATATATATATATATATATATATATATATATATATATATATATATATATATATATATATAAAACAAGTGCTTCCATTTTTAAAAAGCCATCTTATTGTTGAAGGTGAAGCTGGAAAATCTGGAAGTAATAATTTCTTATTATCACACCCACTTTGGTGCCGTGGGTCAGCACCACCGGTAGAAAAGGTCCTTATCATTATGCTGCCAGACCTAATGCTTACACTCATGTGCGAGTCTGTGTAAATAGAACGGCACAACAAACACATAAGTCAATTCTGGGTTTAACTTTAACAAGATCCATTATCAAATTTTAGGACAAAATATCTAGAAGCCAAATGATCAAGTGTGGATGGCAGGCAACACATTGCCACAACAATTGAATAATCATAGCCATCATAATTTTGTTTGAAGCAAATCAGAAACTTCTCTATGCTTCATGTTTTTCTGTTTTTGTGTTAAGTGATGTGTCTCTGTTGACAATCTAGTTCTGTCACAGTTTAAAGGATTTTTTTGCAAATGGGAATATGGCTCAGAAAAGTAGGGAAAATGACAGGGAATGAGTTTCTGCCAGGCACTGTTCGGTGGATTGCAGGGCTTCAAGCTGAGATGTCATCAGAAAAGCAATGATTCATTCTTTTCAAAGAAAATATCACCCATGAAATGAGGCACAGAGCAAAACTATCACTTGGAATCTCACAAAAGCTCTACATGCTGTCAGGAGATTTTGTTCCGGCAACATTTTTCACTTGACACCTGCAAGATTGCACTCCCTGGGAAATTTGAACTATAAACAAATGCTTATAAATACTTCTCTCTCTCTCATTTCCTTGTTAAAATACTTAAACGGCTCCTGACAGCCCTCATACCATCATTTGAACGATGCAAGCTTTTTAATAAAAGTTAAAGCCTACCAGCCCCTTTAGGCTGAGGCAGTAACCAACCGCTAATAAAAGCTTGATAAAATGGGACTAACTAAGGGTCAAGAAATGTTAAGCATAGTAGATCAGTTAAAATGGGGGTAACAGGAGAACTAGAGGAAATTGGATGTTGGGATGTTTAAGTTTTTTTGTCTTGGGGTCAATTGAAAGGGTATGATCTCATAAAAGAATATCTTCTTGTTGCTGTTATTTTTTTTTGTGAACATGTTTTGCAAGATTTATTTAGTTAGAAAACAGGCCAGTGTATAAGCTGAACCTTGACCAGAGCATGACTCATAGAGAAATATGCATTTAATTTGCATTAAGGTCACAACAGGGAGATAACAGTTTTCCTCGTGAACCAGCCTGAACAGGTGGAGCTGTATCTCAGCTAATGTTTCACTGGTCTATCAAATGTTTGTAAACTGAGGCTATTGATTACCATCCATCCATCCAGTATCTGACACCCTTTATTCCAAGTGGGGTCGCAAGGGGTGCTGGTGTCTATCTCCAGCTGTCAACGGGCGAGAGGCGGGGTACACCCTGGACAGGTCACCAGTCCATCACAGGGCAACACAGAGACAAACAGCCATTCAGACTCACACTCACACCTAAGGAACATTTAGAGAAGCCAATTAACCTAACAGTCATGTTTTTGGACTATGGGAGGAAGCCAGAGTACCTGGAGAGAATACATGCACAAGGAGAACATGCAAACTCCATGCAGATAGGCCCCAGGCCAGGAATCAAACCCAAAACCTTCTTGCTGCAAGGCAGCAGTGCTACCCACTGCACCAATTATCAATGTTTATAAAATAATTGATACATTTAAATTGGAATAAAGTTGTCTTTTCAACTGTTTTTCCATTCAATTAAATACATTTGAAAATTATTGTAATTTCTGGACTGTCCAATCAGTAAATGGTCATAACTTTTTTTTATTTAATGTCAGAAAATATATGTATATTTTTTTTTTTGTGAAGGCCTTGGAGAACATTAGTCAAGAAACAGGATCATGACCCCTAGTAAAGTTTACAAAACAATAACTGGCATCCTGTGAAGATTTCTCAGAACTTTGTTCAGTCCTTCATCCAAATATAAAAAGAAGATGGCATAAATGGTTGCCTACATAGCTGCGTACTAAATCTGGTAAACGTCATCATTAAAATAAGCTATGCCCATGCCAGTTTATGGCCCATGCCAGGTAAATCAGGCAGGTGGACACATCTGTGAAAAAAAACTTCTGTATTACAAGATGATGGCAATGTTGTTTAATTTGTTCAGTGAAATGTTGAAGTATTAAGAGAGGATACATGGGCAATCATGCAGTGCATCTCATCAATCATTGTGCATCTCCTAAAATTGCCACTTCTGGAAGAGGCATTTTCTTTCACTCAAAGTACATAATGAATCTTTTTTTTCTGTAAGTAAACTAATTCTATAAACATTTGACTGGAACCTGAATTTAATTAGATGATATTTTGATCTAAATAAGGGACAGTATCTTTTTCCAAGGCAACCCTATTTGCTGCCTTCAATGCATATTAGACATTGTAGCATGCTGAGGTGCTGGAGAGATTACTGGACTTCAGCCTCTGAAAGGTGCATTAGAAGCTTCTGAACAGAATAGGTTAAACATGGGCGCTGCTCATTTAAAACACCTTGTTAAACCCACACTACAATATGTTAGTTGTTTGACAGAACGGAATAGGGAAATATTTTTGATGTTTGCCTAGATGCAACCTTTGCACTCTTTGTCAGAAGCCTTGTAAAGAACAAAGCAAACATGAAGTAGAAGTTACATTATAATTAAACTTCTTGGCTTCAATGCAAAACTGCATTTCATGTGACTACATTTGCAAATCAGGTAAACAAAAGCATCAAAATACTTAGAGCTGTTGTCATTTTTGATTCTACTAACCATTAAAAGGGATTAAATACACATCCGCACCAGACTTTTTTTTCTATGTCTCATGTTCCTTCCATTTCATAAAGCTGTATTACTTAGTACTGGTACATCTCAGTCATCCAGGTCATAGTCATTTTTAGCTTTTCTGGAATACGGTGAACCATTTAACTTGTTAAGTTTTTCAGGTTCCAGTAATACTCTAGCGCCATTGAGTGCTAGATGTTTTTTTGTTTTTTTTTAAAGGCAGCAACAGCCTTAATTAACTGTATTTTATGCTGGAAGCAGGCTGTGAAGGAGATTAGATGCTCTTTTTCTCCAGTCTTTACCACCACCTCTGTTGTCATAGTTATGAAAACATGCAAATGAAGCATAGAAACAATAGTGAATAAGCATGGAAGTGAGCTGCTAAGGCAAATAAAAATATTGACTCTTAAATTCCCCCAGAGTTGTGTTAAATAAAATGCAAGTTGCAGAGATGACGAAACAACATCTGCAAGCATGTCACAGAACAGACTTCAACTCCTACCTGGTTTCATTGAAGTTATGTGTCAAATTGCTGGATTCAGTTCCACAGTTTGTAAATATGCTTCTTTCTTACTGTCAAAAGAAACAATCCACTCTGATCTGAATCCCAGTTTTGAAGCGTCTTTGAGCCTTAAGTGTATTATATTTACTTTGTTGCACTGCTTTTCTATCGAGAAAGCCTTGGAATGTAACAACTGAGGTGGATTTGAAATCAGACTAATAGATGTTAGGACTGTTTTTTTTAACTGAAGCTTCTTTATAATTTGATGTTGAATTCCACATTAAATAGGATTATAGGTTGCACAGTGGAGGGGTTCTACAGTAGCATGGCTCTAGTATATTTAGATCAGGATCCCTCTGTATTGAGTTCTCTGTATTTTTCCTTCATGAGTGTTGTCCTTGGGTTCTTCAGCACTCTCCTACAGTTGAAAGACATTTATGTTTTTTTGTTGTTTTTTTCATGGTGTGCCTGTGGCCCTTTGTCCACAACACCTATGTTGTTTTTCTGTTCTGTTAACACATCTATATGACAATATCTTAACAAGCCAAACACTTTGATATTGTTTTCAATGATGGTAAAGAAAAAAAACAATCTCCAATTATTACAAAAAAGTTTTGTTTGTCCAGGGTGTTTGTACATTTTTAAGTGATATTGCTTTCAGTATTAAAACAATGACCATGATCTGTTACGGCAGTATGAATGGTCAAGATCCTAAGAAGCAACCCTGCCTTGTTTGTACCTCAAACTTATTTTATAGGTTAGTCCAAATGTCCTCATCATTTCTTTTATTTCAAACAAACAGTGAACAGCCCCTCTCTTGTTCCTTTCCTGCACCCTTTCTGAATAGAAATCCTACCTGCCATTTGTGTTTTGTGCTGTTGCAATTCTATGCTGCCTTTACATGCAAAGGGAAATTGATTCTGCACTCCCAAGCTCTGCTGAGAGACAGAAGCAAATGTAATCCTTGATTATGGCAATATGCACCAATTCTGCATCTGTTATCAGTTTCACTTCAAATCTTGAAATATTATTAGATCACATACACTACACATGCAATATTTAGTTTGCATAAACAGTGTATTGCTCCTTCTTCATGAGTTACTGCCAACCATCCAACCACTGTTTGGAGAACTTAAGCAGCCTTAGACTTTAAGTTCCAGCAGCAATAACTGTGAAGCTTTAACGTAATTTGTTTTTAATCTTGCTGTTGTTTTGCTTTAGTTCAGTAAGTTTGCTATGATCCCTGCCTCTCGGTTTAATACCTGTTTACTTTGGAAAAGGTTCACAGCAATTTTGCCTTTACCTCGGCTGTGATAGTTTGTGGCTAAATTACATGCAGATTTTCTGCCCTAGTTGAAAACAAAACTGAGAACAAAGAGATGAACAGTTCTTCCACCTTTTTTTCTTTCCTTTTTTCCTATTTTTTACTGTTATTTTCTGCCAAAGCCTCTGTAGTTTGATGTGCTAACGTATATTTTACTGCACTTGTAAAGCAGGTTGTCCTGTAAACTTGATTACCAACATTCACAAGATTTGTTCATCTTGTATGTAGCTGAAGTTTTTGTTATGTTTTCTTTAAAAGCTACATGACATTGAAATAATAAAGCATGACTGACAACCTTTGGACACTGAAAAAAATTCGGAACTAATTTAGATATCCTTATTAAAAATTCCTTTAATTAAATTTCTAAGTGTAGTTGTTCCATTCTACTGCTCTTCATTATCTATTTCTCTTCATTTAATTGCTGTACACCCAGGAGAGTCCCCCCTCCCCCATCCCCAGTCCTTTGAGCTTGTATAACAGCATCATCAAAGTATTGACTTATTGCTGTATTTAGTGCCGCTTTACAATGTGTCCCTCACTAATAGACAGAAACAGTGAGAATGTTTGCATATGGTTATGTCTTCTTCATCTGTCTACATAAGCCAAAAACATTTAGTGACTGCATGTGCTTGTGCTTCAAAGTACTTTCATCTTTTAATTTCAATTAGTTAAAAAAAAAAAATCACTATTGGATCAGAATACACCCCATGCTTGTGATTATCAGAGTCAATTATTTGTAGTCATTTGCCAGTCTTTGTGCCAATTTGATTCATGGTTGCTGTTCTTAACCCTATGGGAAGCCTATAGGATAAGAGAATAAAAAATTATGGACAATTATAAACCCTACTTGTTGTAACTCTTGGATTTGCAAATACCAATACTAAATACCAGTTTACGAAACCACCAGCCTGCCTCAAACCTCCACCGTAATCATTGCTCCGAAAAAACAAAAGGGCTAAATGACTACAGATCCGTTTCCCTGACCCCTAAGGTAATTCAGTCCTTTCAGCACCCTTTGCTGACCCCACTTAAATCCATAAGACACCCATTTTTGGATTAGCTGCAGTTTTCCAAAAGAGCAAACAGGTCAGTGGATGATTCAATAAAAATGACTCTTCTACAATACATCCTGCAGCATTGAAACTCCCCATGAACCTATGACAGGATCTGGTTCATGGACCAATTACCATCCTCCCTGCCTTGCTTTAAACAACCTCTTAAAGCCGAGTGTGCCTGACTCCACTTGGAGGTGAATCACAGACATCCTGACAGACAGAAGGAGCACAAGAAGCTAGGAAAACATGTCTCTGAGTCCAGGACCATTAGCACCAGTTTGCCCAAGGCTGAGTTCTTTCCCCTCTCCCTGTACACCAACAGCTGCATCTTCAGTCACACCATCTGTGAATAAATTTCCTTTTATGAATACAATACATTTTATTCAATTCAGTTTACTTATATAGCACCAAATCACCACGCCGTCATCTCAAGGCACTTTACAGAGACAATTCAACCAGATCATACAGTCAAATTGATTCAAAGTTTTCTATCTAAGGATATTCAGTAGGTGTGAACCTGTTTTTTGCAGAAACACATCACAGAGCAGACTTTAAGTGGGCTCCACATGTGAAGCCTGGCTTCTGTTCGTTTTTTTTATTTAGTTTTTTGTGATCTGCTAAATCTTTTTAAACTAATTATACTTTACATATTTGCATGAATTTTAATGTCCCTGTATACATTACAGTAATTGAGTTCAATGCAGCCCATAGACAGGAACATTTCGATGTAAACCACAAAAGGCTTAGACTGTGATAACTTTTATTGGCATTTCGTATACACAGATGTATACAAAACGAAAGCTTTTAGAACATTTCCATTCTATAAAGTGCAGCAATGATCAAATGCAAACACATTGATATGAAAGTTTAAAGTATTAAAATATGGTGCAAATATGCAGTATTTTGGTTTGGTGTTATCAGTGTGATGCTGTCTTTGACATGACTTGGAGTTTTCTCAACTGTTCAGCTGTCTGATGGCAGTGGGGAAGATACTGCTGCTGAATCTGCTGAACCTGCATCAAATGCTGCAAAGCCTCCTCCCCGAGGGCAGCAGGGAAAACAGTCAATGGTGGGGGGGTGAGAGGGGTCACCGAGGATGTTACGGGATGAAATGTCTTTAATGGAGGGAAAAGGAGCCCAGATGATCCTCTCTGCTGTTCTCATCGGTCTTCTCACTTTCTTCCAGTCTGAGGCACTGCAGCCTCCACACCATACAGTGAGACAGCTGGTCAGAACGCTCTCTATGGTGCTTCTGTAAAGAGTCGTGAGGGCTCTCCTTAACAGTCAGAATCTCGATGTCTAGAGAGCAGAAGCTGGTGAGCGATCTAGCATTTTTTTTACACCAGTTGTTGTTTATGTATACAAACAGCACCCCTCTTACCGCTGAGTTCGCTGTTTCCATCGGTGCTGTATAATGTTCTCCCCTCCAGGCTAACAGCATTGTTCGGAATCAATGAATTAAGCCAAAACTCAGTTAGGATGATGGCGCAGCAGATACTAATCTCCTTTCTTGAAGAGAGTTTGAGTCGGTGATTATCCATTTTGTTATCCAGTGGGTGGACGTAGGATAGCAGGATTGATGGGATCTGTGTTTTCTGGGAATTCTCTCTTAGCTTCACTGTTAGCCCACCTCTGCAGCCCCTCTTTTGTCACCTAGCACACCGCCTCCTTCGGCTTGGCTAATGTGCCCGCTGTTCTGTTTTTATCAACCTCAAGCACTCCGCAGCTTTTTAAATGGTCAAGACTTGCTGTATTTAAGAGTCCAGAAAAAACATTTTTTGACCGTAGCTCCAGCAGGCGCTGGCAGTCGTAGATGCTTGGTTTGTAGAGTTCTAAGCGGCATATTTTGTGGAATTGTCGAGAGCTGTACCAGACCGCTGCCTATAGGCGCCGCCATTATTGATCCTTTTCTGTGTTAGACAGTTTTTTTTTTCTCTATTTTGATAAACTTTATTATTACAAAATGTGATGTTTTCCTTACATCTATTTTATTTACACCCTTGTCACCAATCTGTTGTTTTATAACATGCATTTTTAGATAAGCCGGATTTGGATTTAATAAGTAGCTGTTGTCACTCAATTAGGTGATGGTTAGCCGTCGCAATTATTTCTGAGATGTAGATACATTGTGGATCACTTACAGATATTTAAACCAAATTTGTGTTTGTATTTAGGGGTGGGGATGGTGTAGATTAAAAATCCACTGTCAATTCCAGACATTTTGGAATGTATGAAAGCAAAAGGGTGCTGTTACTAGTTCAAACATGGTTTCTTTACTTAAAAATATTTTGTGCCATGCAATTTCAAAATTTCATAACGGAAAAAGCAAGGATTCTGACAATTATAATGGATTAGATATGGGGTTAAAAAAACTGTATACAAGAAGGAAATTATTATTTCTGGGTTCAGATTGTTCTAATTTATATCTTCATATACTTTAAACTTTTTGGTGGAATCTCTCTTTTTAAAATTAGCTTGATGTTGCTGGTTTATAAGACACACTTGATTCCTCCCTTTTGCATAAAACGTAATTCTGTAAAGGTGGCTCTGTAAAGGCCAGATCAATTGTTTTCACAAACACAAGATGTTGTTCAATAATTCATTTTCAAAAGTAAATATAACATTACACAGAATACTCACAGTCTGTTAGTACAAATGCAGAATTTAACCTCAAGTAGTTTATTCGTGTAGGTTTGCTGAGGAAGAAAGAGGCACACGTGGGGTGCTGCTGGAAAGCTCCTACTTCAATATGCAGTGGGTAGATAAAAAACAAAAACAAAACAACAACACGCAAATTAAGGGCTACCCACAATAAGCTAGCTTCTCTTTGTTCTCACAAAAAAACAAAATATGTCCAGAAATCAGTGAAAGCCTTATCCTTTGCTGTAAAACTGGATGTTTTATGTGGAGTGCATTATTTTCTAAAAACACAAATTTGCATACATTTCTCAAAAACTGTAGAAAAGATGTTTCTGAAACTGGTCAGAATCTGGAGACAAAACTGATGAATTTTCATCTCTATAGAGCTGGACTAAGAAATTGGGTTATAACACTTGATCTTATTCTGACAAGGCTGTTTTTTTTAATTCAAAGTTTATCTTGTTTTGTTTCTTAACAACAACCTTGAAGCAGGAATTTCCTATGCTTTTGAATAAAACCATGATTTTTTTTCCCTATAAGTATAAAAATAAGTATAAAAATGACTGTACCTTTTGGAACAATACATTGGCTCAAACCAAAACACCTTATCCTTTATGAATATTTTTAAATACAACAAGATGTTCTGGAATAACATTCCTCCAATATTATGGTGGGAAAGTTTATTTATAAAGCCCCTTTTACATACAGAGTTATTTAAAGATTACAAAGAGACAGATATTTAAAAAAAAAAATGTTACAAGGTACATACTCATATTAAATTAAGAAAAGAAAATACCATAACTTTTAAAATAAACACAACATGGACTTAATTAAATGGTGAGGCTCTATTTCACCGTACACAAAAACATGAAGGATTTAAACTTTTAAAGGAGACAGCTGCTTTCTCACATCTCAGGGTTTTTCAGGAAGTTAATTAGAGAGCTGAAGACCATTTTAACGTTGCCGCTCTTACTTCTGTTCCTGGGAACATTTAGTAAAGAGTTTATTTATTTGTTTGTTTGTTTTATTCAGTTTTCTGTTGATAAGATGAATCTATATGGCTTATAACTACAAAAACACACATTTCAGTCCAAGATCATTCAGCATTATTGTCTACACGGTTTTAGATCTTTTCATTTTATAAACTGAGGGCTAGTGCAGTGATTTCAGGACTGCTGCACTGTGACCTAGATGGAACTGAATATTTTCTGCAAAACAATTATTCCAACCATAAATTTAAACACTAAAAAATATTCCTTTGAGGTAATGAAGATGGAAAATTACTGCGGAGCTGAGAGTCCAGTCTTTTTTTCAGTAGATATTTGTTTGGTATCAAGGCTAGGAAGAAAGCTATGTCCAACAGTTTGACAAATTGGGAAGCAGTTTTCAGTCAGCAGGAAAATAAAAATCATAGTCTAAGTCTGTTATGCTGTTGTTATGGTGAAAGTATTACCAGCAGACAGAAACAAATCTTTCTTCTTAATTAATTCTGCTAATTCTAACATCTTCAGCTGGTTCTTGGTTCTGCCAGAAATTTCTTCCAAAGGAGAGTTTTTTTTTCTCTTCATACTTGTTCATCATGGAGGTTCATACCAACCTGCACCTTGTTCCAACTGCCATTCATCGTAATTCCATCTCTTTTTCTACCAATGCTTCCAGGCTGGGGGGTCTTCGTCCCTGTTTTCATTCAGCAGGTCAT
Source organism: Cyprinodon variegatus (assembly GCF_000732505.1). Classification (NCBI taxonomy): domain Eukaryota; kingdom Metazoa; phylum Chordata; class Actinopteri; order Cyprinodontiformes; family Cyprinodontidae; genus Cyprinodon; species Cyprinodon variegatus. The sequence continues at coordinate 984,496 of NW_015150684.1, forward strand.
GCATATACTCAGTGGAAATGTCGATGTTAATGTACCCCGCAGAGGCCTAAGCGCCAAGGACTTAAAATATTGTTTCAATGAAACTCATCTAATTGCCTTCCTTCTTTGGTGAGTTTTTTAGGTTGAATGGGGAGGGGATCTGAAGGGGGGGGTGGAGACTGAGGGCTTAGCTGTTGAGGACAGTGAGAGATTTAAAAAAAAGTAAACCAATGGGTCGCGTGCACAGTGTCTCCTATAGCCTACTGTTAATAAAATAAAAAGATAAATAATTCTAGACTTCCTCTACCATAAGAAAATATATTAAATAAAATTTATAATACATTTATAATAAATAAATGAATTTGTTAAAGTCCCAGCTCTATAGTTTAAATGTTTCAGCACCTATGAAACCTAGAAATTGTTTATTGAACTGTGAATTGGGTTTGTACTCTGAACCTATGTTAACACGTCCAATAATGTTCCATGTTGCTGCACAGTTTTTTAATAGCCTGTATTTTAGATTTTTCTTACAAAAAAATTTAAGCCACTGCTTAAACTTCTTTTTAAAACTGACAGAGTGGTGAACAAGCCATCGTTGCAGTAACTAATGAGTTGGCTCATTTATCAAGTTCTCCAGCAGCAAAGCTTTATGCAGGAGTGCCATGGACAAAAGCTTTTAGTGCACTAGAATACTGGAGGCTCACATTAAAATACTTCAAAGCACTTTGGATTTGGTAGCAGAGGGGCCTTTGTGCAGCGAGCTGATAACCACTTATGCAGATTTCTGGGAGCAGGTCAGGAGAGCACGATACAGCACAGTCTATTTGCTAACATTGAGTAACATGAGCAGGTAAACTTTAGAGAGTGTTGTGTTGCAAGGGCTGTAACTTTGACTATTTTTAGGAGAAAGTAGCATTTGGCCTCAGGTTTGAAGAAAGCAGCATTTCTCTTTTTTTTTTATCGGACTCAAGCAGAGGAAAGGCGAAGATAATGATTTATTTATCTATTTATAATAAAACTTGAATATTTTGCTCTACTGGGCCTGTAATTGTTTTGAAATTGTTGTGATAAATTATGTTTATTTTACAAAATATCTGCTTGTCTTAAGCTGTAAATTGATCTAATCTGATCAGTTAATTTAAACCATTTAAGTCTGTTTTATCTTAAATATGTTTGTTTCAAGCACACCTTGAAATACATGGGAATCAGAACTGTAGAAATATGAAACATGGAAACACCTAAACTCATTGTGCGGAAATGAAGTTGTCATAAATAGAAAAAAGATGCTTCATCTGGTATGAAATCAGGCTAGAATGACAGGGTGGTCCAGTGCACAAACAGACTGCTCATATCCTCAAAGAACACTGCATATGCCAAAGAAACAGGAAACCAGCTGCATGAAAATACAGACCTGGATAAGCAGTGAAAAGGTAGACTGAAGGGGGGTTGGTGTATACAGGATTCCATGTGATAGAATTAGACTTTAGCACCTGATCAGCAAAGATCACAAGCATGATAATTTTTTTTTTTTTAAGATGAAAATCAAAAAAATTTTGGCCTACATTTGAATTTTTCTGAATGTTTGCGTGTTCTTGCTGAAATGTGAACCTTTCCACAGTATTTGAGATTTTTTTTAGCCAATTTAGCCTTTTGATGTCCTTCATTCATCCCACATAATCTCTGACCAGCTTCCTTGTCCTTCCTGAGAAAAAGCATCCCTTCGATGTGGATGAGGGGTTACTCATTTTCAGGCACACAGTCTTTTGCTTATTGGCAACCAAAAGTACCATTTACCCAATGTCTATCTAATCTAACCAATTCTGTGCTTTCAATGTCTCCTACCTGGCCGCGGTGGCCATGCTTTACCACTTCAGACATTTTTCCACTCTTGTTACCAAACTGTTGGTATCCTTGGTTAATGGAGTTTGCAGTAAGAAAGAGAGCAGGTGCATGAATCTCTGCTTTCTACTTTTGATTCCCTTTGCAGCCTTCTTCTGTGTCCAGACACATTAGCCTCAGCTGCACGTTGTCCCCAGCTAGTTTACTCTGGTGGCATTTCCTGAAAACTGGGACTAAATTCCAGTGCATGCTAGCTGTTATTAAAGCTTTCAGATGAAAGAGAGTTTAACAAGCTTCTGCATCTCGACCCTTTTAATAAAGGACTCCACTCCTCAGCAAAGTCAAGCAAAATAAGTGTTTATTGACAGAATTTAATTGGTATCTAATGGTTGTTTGATTTGCAGCAGTGAATGGATCCATTCATAGAGTCGCAGTGTGTTCTTTTTTCGCATTGAACTCCAGGGGCGTTGTTGTTGCCAAGCAGTCACAGGTGCAGGATGTGAGGCGGTAGCGGCAGAGTTTTTGGCTCATCCCAAAGACAGCTTTCATTTCCCAAGGCAGGTGCTGTGAGGATTCCTGTTTTTCTTGGTCAGTGAGGGATGGTTTTTGTCTTCATTTGCCAAATAGTCTGCCCAGCTCATGGTGCTAGATTCCACCATTTAGAGTGAGTGTCGGTGAGAGATATGAAAGAGTTGTGGGAAACATAATCTTCTTAAAAAACCTGCTTTCTGCTTCACTTACCTGATAATGGATCTGAGACAAAACTTGTTTGTACAATTTCATCTTTTGGCAGGATTTGAAGTTTGATTCATAACAACACTCTTGGCAAGAATGATGAAAGAATGAGCATAAATGAAAAAAAAAGCAAAAAAACTGCTGTTATAAATTAAAAGTGCCCCCTGTTTTGCTTTGAGACACCAGATGTGCAAGTGAAGACAAAATATAAATCTTACATGAAAACTATAAATCAGCCAAATATGGTTATTGTGGATGGGAGGGAAAGAAGTTTTAACAATCTGGCTAAACAGCTGTGCAAGAGGAGGCAGATGAAGAGAAAGCAACAAAAGAAGGGCGATGCGGAGGAGAGAAGGAGATGTAGTCTTTGAGAAAATTAGCGCTTCTCTGAATAAGCACTGTGAACTGTAATTTTTTATGATGATGCGTGGGTGCGGTGCCAAAGGATTACAGACTGCGTGTGGCACAGAGATAGATGAATTCAGGTTGTAGGCTCTTACAAAGGCAGTAGCTGAAGGGAAAGATTGACAGAGAGACTCATGCGTAGTTCACCTCTTTATCAACATGCGGTATGTTGGGCTAATGGCAGGTTTTTACTCACGCTCAATGTCTGAAGGTTCAAACTTAGTTGAGAGTAATGGCAAATGGGGAGTTAGAGCCCCCTGCCTGCTTTGAGGTATAATATGAAGTATTATAGGATTGGGAGAGTGTACTACAATCGCTGAATTTAATGGAAACAGTACTGTAAAAATAAAAATATATTTGACATCTATGACTGTTCCATAGATGAGGAAAAAAAGAAGAAAATAATATCTCTTTTATATAGCTTTTGGTCATATTTTAGACTTTATCATATGCTTTTTTCTTTTTGAAAACCTCATGGTTTGTGATGGTTTACACAATAAAAACAGTTATGAAAAATATTAATCATTTTATGAAATGTTAATGAACTGTAAAATGTAAAGGTAAACATAGTTCCAAAAATTTTAAGTATTTTTGGTGTAGCAACATTTCTGTTCACGTCATATTTTCTCCTGTTTTTTATGCAGCCATGAAGTCAGATCGCAAACGTCTTAAGGCAGAAAAGGCTGACCTGATGAACCAGATGCAGCAGCTGTATGCCACACTGGAGAGCCGGGAGGAGCAGCTCCGTGACTTCATCCGCAACTATGAGCAGCACAGAAAAGTATGGCATACTCATAACAACCTTGTGTGTTGAGCTTGACATGTCTCCTGAAAAAACAAGCAACGGTATTTTGTCTAAGAAATGTCATAAATAAGACAATTTAATGTGTTTTACAGTCTGGAAAAATAAGAGAACACATTTAAAAAAGACTTGCTTGTCAGACAGAAAGTTTTTTTATGCCAATCCAACAACCAGTATTCGATCCCTAGTCCACAGCTTGGCAGTTATGGTCCGCTACATCATGGGGATTCCAGTCCATTAAAATAAAATTGAAAAACTTTGTCTCAGGGAACTTTGTGCCAGTTAATAGTTAAAAAGAACAAGCTCAACATTCAGTTCACACAGATGAAAATGAACTAGCACACGTTCATAGTTCACTTTTTCAAAAATGAATTAAGTTCACAAACCTAAAAATGGACTAGTTCCTGTTCATTTGGTTAATAAAGCCACTATCCTACGCAATAGCACATTATATTACACCCTTTAAATGTGTATAGAAAGAAATGGAAAATACTCAATACCGTCAAGATATACTGTATACTGCAAGTTACACAGAACTTCAGAAACATACAGGTACTTTCAGGTTCTGCTGAAAAGATCTGTATAAAAATGATTTCTTAAATTCCTCAATCAGTAGCAGATATTTTCCAAGACAGCTCGGATTCTTTAACCGGATGTGTCGCTTTAAATTTGAAGTGGACGTGGCTGACGTATGGACTTTTTTGTTTAGTCCCAGTGGGCACAGTTTGCTCAAAAACGTGAGTTTTTACTTCTTTTGTTGGTTCACAAACCTCTGCCCAGGACTCTGCAAAACTGGCATCAGAAATACCACTAGATGAGTCTGAATGGTGCAGAATAGTACTAGTAGTAGACATGTTGGTCTGTCATGCATTTTGCCATTATAAGTCCCGTAAGACCTGACGTCACTCATTATTCTGAGAGTGAACGTCGCTCTCGTTTATGTTGATTACTTCAAATCTGATCCGTTCATTTCACTGTTCAATAAAAGAAATTAACATATTCAATGAATGCCATTAATTGAATGAGTTCATAATTTAGTCTCATTGTCTTTTAACACTATAAACACCCTAATATGCCGCAGTCTGTTAGCTTGGAATCTTCAACTGAAATCTTTTATTTTTTCTTTTGTTGAAAAAGTTCCGTTAACTGGATTCCGACTCTTTCATAGACACTCTCCACTTTAGTTCTGCTGTTTTTAACCATCTGACAAAAGAGACGGCTGCTAGACATAAACAACATAATTTTGTTCTTGCAGCTATGAAAGTGAGAAAAAAACATCATGCTTCAGGTGGTGCGTGTAAAGCAGGCTTTATCACTCTTCTTTATCCTTTTCTGAAGATATTTTTTATTTCCTTATTGTTAAACATAGCATTGGTTTGTTCATTTCTGTATGTTTTTTTTCATTAGACTTTAATGTCTTTTTTAATTTTACTGTATTTTATTCTTTTGTTTCAATAATTTTTTTGTTTCTGAATGTGCTTAATGAATTAATTCTATTGGAATGGATTGAATTTTGAATCCAGTTTAGCTACATATCTTCTTCAAAATGATAATACTTTGTCATTCCTGCCATTTTCTAGAGATGTTTGCTTAATGTGTTTGTTGGAAAGGAGGGTATTTTTTTTACTGTTTAGCTCATGTTGCCTAGAGCAAGGTTCCTAATTCGGTCCTTCTTTTAAAAGTGATTAAAAACAAACAAAAGAAATTGAGTGCCACTGATTTAAAGTTGTTTTATCAAATTGTTGGGTTGTTTTTAAGCTGAAAGATTGAAAGTTTAAAATAAAAACTTGCCTTCAGCTTTTGCTGCTGCAGCTTTTTCTTATTGAATCATCAAAAATGCTAAATGCTTTTGCATCAATGATGATCTGACCAAGAAACCTGCGAGTCCTAACTATGTGGATGGGAATATTTAAAAAGAGCCTGAAGTGGGATGCACTTAACTGACATGCAGTTAATATGTTATGAAGACCCAATAAAAGGAAAATATAAATGCTATTTTCCACTCCATAGTCTTTACATGCATTAGGGCCGTATATGTGACCCAACCCATCAGGATTTGTGTGTCTGCTAGGAGAGCGAGGACGCGGTAAAGGCTCTGGCCAAGGAGAAAGACCTCCTGGAGAGAGAGAAGTGGGACCTGAGACGGCAGACCAAGGAGGCCACGGAGCACACAGGGATGTTACGCTCTCAGCTCGACCTCAAGGAGAACCGCATCAAGGAGCTGGAGGCTGAACTCGCTATGGTGAGACTGAAGGCCAGATATTCAAAGAATATTCCAGGCAAAACAAGTTGAAGGTGTGGTCAGTTTTCAAACTATTTACAACAAAAAGGTTTATTTATTTAGGTTTTTCTTAACAGCATACGTAATTCTTGCTACATTATTTGAAAGAATATTTTTTAAGTAGATTCCTTTATATAAAAATAGTGTAAATGGAAGATTAATGTGGTAGCTTTGCCAAATTATAATTCTTATTTTCTAGATTATTACAGAGTAGCTAATTGACTCTTTGAAAGTAGTGTAGAAATGTCATAAAAACCAAGGTTTCAGTTAAACCTATTGGAACTTTAACTCTTGGTTCTTAAAGTTATGTGAAAAGAAAAATATCCTTCACTGTTGAGCTTTTTTGTGATCAATTCAGTTGTCTGTCCTTCTGTCCAGAACAGAACCAGGACTCTAGATTAGATTGTTAAAGATTCTTAAGCATCTGCTGTTTCTTGGTACCAATGTTAAAAGTTTGAGGAGATACTGGAGACAGTTGCTGAGTGCAGTGCAGACAAACACACTGCTGCCCCTCTCCCACCTGCTGCTGGGTGTTGTGGGAAAGCTGGTTTGAAAAAGGCAAATGCACTTTTATTCACTTAACAAAACCAAATCCAAAGTGAAGAATTGTGGCGGGTAAGTTAAAAAATGCCACCTGTCTCTCTTGCTGGAGTAATACTCTATTCAAGCTAAAGTTATTAAGTTTTTAAAGGCATATATATTAGCTGTTTATTATTATTACTCAAGAAGGTTCATAGTAACAATCACTCATCCTATTATACTAATAAAAAACCTCTTATGTCAATGAATCTGATCACAAACCTCAAAAACTGACAAGTGTCTTTTTTCACTTATAATGTTTGAGGTGTTCTTGCAGTATGAGTTCTATTAGATCCTTAATAAATGTTGTATTTAGGTTTCATATCATGCTGTTGTTCACACATTAGCAGGACAGTTAGATCAAGGAATTTACATGTTGTCTGGAAATGTTATTTCTGATCATGTTAGATTTATTTTTCAGTGTTATTGACCAAAGGATTAGGTTTTTGAAACCATAAATTAATGCTTTCATCTCCCTATAAATACAAAGGTTTTAAGATAAAGTTTAGAATATGGTCTAACTAACCAAATAACATCAGGTTCTGGTTCTTGAATTGTACTATGTTCAGTACACAGTTACTGCAAGGGAGTAAATATATAGATATACTAGATATAATTCATTTATTATTTATGTTTAGGTGTGTGTATTACAATATAAATTATAAGGAAATCATTTCTCTGGATAGTATTATAACTGCTCTGAACAAAATATTTCATAATATAAGCAGCAGATTTATTGCTTCTATTTTGTTTGAGTATTATATATTTAAGAAAAAAACAACAAAGCTTACATTAAGATATATTTTCATAAGGTCATCTTGTACAGTTTTGCTTTAATTTATTTTGTAAATAAATAAAAACCTTTGAATGAACTGCATAATTCTTCACCATATCCTTGAGATGTCCATGCCTAGGGATATAATTTAATAGGTAATGTTATTATCTGCAAGGCAAACAATTACTAAGAAAATGTAACTAAACAATGCAATTGTTTTTACTACCACATTTATTTATTTTTTTCCTCAAACTGTTAGTGTTTAAAAAACAGTAGCAGTACATGTAGACTAGTTTGACAATTATTTATTGATGCTTTGTCACATACAATGTTTTACTTATGCTACAATTTTTTAAAGAAAAAAAAAACAGTTTTAAATTTGCAATATAGCCATTCCTCATGTCTCCAACCCCCCAGATGAGTAACTGTGTCAATCAGAGAATGGAGTTCCGGGTGTTTGAGCGGCTTGCGGACAGGGACTACTCTCCTAGGGTCATGGCGGTAAGACAGGCCCACAATTTGAAAATAAATCTCACCCTTTTTGATCCCAATTCTCCCTGGAAATCTCCCCTACCTGTGACCTAATTGTATTTTCTAGGAAGCCTCTTTCCACATATGTATGTTTTTGGGTTTTTTTTGTAATCCCCAGCTCACCGTATCTGATCCTGGTGATCCTAACATAAGAAATGCTGTGTGCAAAATACACTAATTGCCCTGACCATTTGTGACTTTATTTTGTTCTGTATGTCAAAAAACTGCGACTGATTATTGTTTGACTGCCAGTAAAGCACACGTGATTGCAGTGAAGCTGATTGTGATGATGAATTGCAGCCTGCAGTGCTTCGCATGATAATAAGATTGTCACAATAACGCTATTTGAAGCAATTTTTAAGCAGCAGCATGTCACAGCTAATCAAAATAAAAGTCTGACGGAGGAAAAAAAAAAGAAAATTTTATTGATGTATTTAGGGGGGTAAAAAAACAAATCTCCTAAGGCTGCAGAAGCTTATTGCTGTGTCTGAAAGCACCTCAAAGCAAATGTATTAATTTAAGTTAACAGAAAAGCTTAATTGTTTTTAATTTTCTCTGTATTTTTGTACAACACCAACCTCCAGCTTTCAAACTCTTGGCAACAAATTCCTCACATTCTCTCCAATATTTCTTTCCTCTTTTGCTTTGTGTTTTTGTTGAATTACTGTATTTTGTCCCAGTCCCAGGAGTGATAATGAGAGATTTTTCACAGAAGAAAGGGAATGAAGTATTACAGACTGATTATTCTTGATACAACATCCTCATGATGAGCCAGGAAGCAAACCTTAAATATCTATGTGCATCACACATTCTGTAGCTTTTTGGATGCATTACATTTCCATGAGTAAACATACACAGAAATAATAATAATACTGGCAGGGAAGCCCCATCACGCTCAGTAATGAGAGTGGTGGAGTGAGGATTTGAAATATGAACATGTGCATTTGTGTCTCCTTAAGGCCAAACAGTCGCTTGCCACCCTGACAAAGGATGTACCCAAGCGTCACTCTTTGGCCATGCCCACAGAGGCGGTCGTCAACGGCAACAACCAGGAGTGGGTAATGCAGGCTGATCTTCCCCTGACTGCCGCCATCAGGCAGAGTCAGCAGACCCTCTATGTCCACACCGGCCATCCTACTGACAGACAAGGTGGGTTAACATGAGGGGAAGCTATACTTTTGCCATGAACATGTCAAGATGCTTATCCCATTGCTTACACTCTGCATGTTTATGTGAAGTTGGTTTCTAAGCATTCAATCTTACCATCTACTTAGTATGATTATGTTCCAGCTGTGTTAAATCATGCACTTTATTTCCTCTGAAGTGGCAGCTAAACATGAGTTGCGTGTTAAATCTACTGTACAATATGTTGTTATACCAAAGTGGAATACTTCAAATTCTTATAATTTCTCTTATTTATTGATTACATTTTCTGCAAATAGCTTTGGTTTTGAACTTGTTACTAAGTATTTCCAGCTCAGTATTCATCTCAGTGGTGTAGAATTGTGCATTTGACTGGCATACACTGCAACAGTCAGGGGGGAAAACATTTTTCTAAATTACAGTAGCAAATAGCTATTCTGCAGTAGAAGTGTTAGCAACATAATGACAAAAAGGGAGCTACAGTAAGGTAGCAGTAAATATATTGTCTGAGCTGAAAAGTTGCAAAACCACATTAGAAATTTATAATCAGTTTGTCATGCTTATCTAAGGCCATCTGGGTATTTTCTTGAAGGAAGCAACAAGCATAACTCCATATCATATAGGGCTATATCACCTATCTTTTTGAAGTTGTGGCAAGGGTAATATACTGAAAGTATATTAGTGTTTTTTTTTAAAAGAAGTATCATTTTTTATGAAGAATAAGAAAAAGAAATGCTATTATTAGCAGAATCTTCTTTGTAACACCAGTGTATGGAAATACTGAATGTACTAAAATTGTCTTTCTACATGATTATAGGAACACATCTATAAATAGATCATAATCAGTCCCTTGAGTCATTCATATCCTGTGCTTGTCTACCTTATATTCATTTTCTTACTCCAAAGATTGACTTGTATGTAAAAAAAAACAAAAAAACAAAAAAACTACTAGTGATTCCATTCTTACCTGAGATTTTTTGTTTGTTTTAAATTATAATTTATAAATATGTTTTATATAAAAATCATATTGTTTATAATATTTTCAATATCAAACTTATAAACAGAGAAAAGAGTCTCTATTGCTGGTTGAGTGAAGTTTCTCCTTAATACCTAATGTAAGTTGGGCAGCATCAACCGTGGGGGGTGTTGTATGTAGCTTGAGCAGCCCCTCCAGGTCACAAAGCAGTAGTTGGATTGCCACAAACATATTCAGAAGTTTTCAGAAAAGTTTTAGGTTGGGTTCTTTTAAACAACAGTTTTTGACATTAAAAATACACCAAAGAAGAAAAAACAATTAAACCAAAAACAGAAATTGTCATAAATTGTCTTAAGGTAACAGTGTTGCCCCTAATCTGAGCACATAATCCAGATGATTTGCCATTAAATTTAGTATTTTTGCCCTTAAAATAAGATAATTCGATTTTATGCATTTCAGATAAAACAATACAATGTTTTTTTCTTAGTTGAAAAATAAAGTGTTTTATTACTTTATTTCATTGTTAAAGTGTGGCATTTACCTGCTCAGTTCAAGAAAGAGAGGAATTCACTTTTTTGCTGTAAACTAATGCTCTCTGCTACCCTCAGAGGGAAAGCTCTTCATAAATTATCCCTGCAGCCTCCATAGCAGAAATCCGTTCAGCAGCTATAGGTCCACATATTAGTTGCTAACTAATTGGGGACATCTGAAAGAAGCCGCAGACAAACAGTAAAAGACAGGGAGGATGTGGAAACAGTCACGAACTCTAAATTGCATTGCAATTGCCTGTACTTTATATATCAGTCTCATTGGTTTGGGCACACACTCTAAACCTCTGTGAAGCTGTTTTCTCTGTTGCTAAGCAACTGCAGCTGCTTGCAAAACTATATCATTTTTTGTCCTGTATTTATTTTTAAACACATTTTTATTTAATGGAGCTGTTCTAAGTACTGAGGGTCCACCATATTTATAGTTTTTTCATTTTCTAACTCCGGGGCCCCCAACACCTGAGACAAATCCAGCCTGTCCTCTCTACCCTCTTGTCCTGTTTAGTGGCTGCTGTGCGGGTGAGCCCAATCCACTCGCGTCAGCCCTCCATCATCTCTGATGCTTCTGCAGTGGAGGGAGATCGGTCATCTACACCCAGTGACATAAACTCGCCACGTCACCGGACTCACTCCCTCTGCAATGTAAGAGCTGCCCACCACTGCACCCACTCAAGTAATCACCTCCTATTGTTGCAACTGCTGACTGTTATATTGCATGGCTGCTGCTGTTTTCCCTCACCATCCTTTTGGCTGAGTTCACATTTGCCCCATGCAGTCTGTTGTGAACTTACTTTAGTGACGTGACATGAATCTTTATGGGGAAAAAAAAAATTGGATGTTAAATTGGTGCATATCTAGCAGCACGAAAGGGTTCATCTCTCCTTGATCTCCTCCCTGATCTGTATTGCCCTTTTTGCACCTCTTCAGCTCTTAGAACATCCCCGTCTGTGGTTGTCAATTCATCTTCCCTCTTTCTTGTTCCTCCTGCAGTCCCTAGAAGATCTGGAGGAGGCGAAGCGTAAGAAGAAGAAAGAAAAGATGGGGTTGGGCTCGCTGTCGCGTGTCTTTGCCCGGGGAAAGCAACGCAAGTCTCTGGACCCTGGTTTGTTTGATGGTACTTCCACACCTGATTATTACATAGAAGAGGATGCAGACTGGTAAAGCACAGCTCTCTGAGTGAACCACCTGTGGACCACTTTGTGTTTAATGTGTGAAAGGATGGATGTTGGAGTATATAGATATAATATATATGTGGGCCTGTTCAGTCTTACCAGAAGGGGTGCTGTTCATGTGTGTGTGAGCGTCGGCATGCGCATTGGTGTGCCATTAATGGTCAGAAGCCATGTCAGAAGCTGGAAATGTGTCTTGCTTCGGTGAAGTGTAACCCTTATTGATCAAATAGAACCTGTATGTATGTACAGTTCTGTAAATAGAAGCAGCAACAATGTGGACATGCTTTGTTAAAGCTATTATATTTGATCTTCTTCTGGACTTTTTTTGTTTTCAAATAACTGGAAACTTGAAGGACTGCTTCAATCTGTAAATAACAACAGTTGTTGTGCATTTTGTGCTTGTAAATGTCTTCATGTTCCAATTGCCTGTTGTTAATTTTGACATGTAATCCCCTCCCCTCACAACTCAAAGCCCCCCTTGTTTTTATGTGTTTCTTGTCCTGCTTGGTCCAACCCTCCTCCTTCACACAGCAATGATGAGAACAGTTTCCTGTAGGCGTATGCAGACTCCTCAGTTTAAACAGTAATTTGGCTGTCAGTTATCCTATTCCTCCAAAAAATGAAAACTGTTCAGGGATTCTCACTGATTTTAACTTTTTAATTGCAAAGAAGCTGTTTAGTATGTATTTTACTTTGTATGCTCAACAACATGATGATTTCAAACAGAAAACTTCTATCTGCATAGATAGAAGGTGCAGTGCCTTGCCAAAGTGTTCATGTCATCTTTGATTTATCTTCCTCATTTTGTAAATTTATAAATTAATGAAATGATGTTTTTAATAGTTGAGTTAAAAAAGGGGTGACTCCTCTTTGAAGGCAAGTGATTTTCTTCATGTCATAGTAATGCCCACATAGTTTTAAATGCATTATTTCATTAATTATCTTACTAAAAGTAACTTAAAGCATGATATAGAACATTTAACAGGTTCAACACTTCATGGTTCTGCTTATATTTAAAGCACTGGATGTGCCTAAACAATGTCCCTGATTTAAAATGCCAGATAGAGTTCAGCCCGAGTTTTCTCTGGAATGAAATTGGTTCTGTAACCTGGCCTATTTAATGTAAAGGCCAACACAGCTCTAAATTTCCGCAGATCGATTTGATTGGAAATGGGCTTCTTCTGTCTTTCATCTTGCCACTGTTCCCTTAAGGTCAGATTAGATGAGGGAACAGAGCTTCTTGTCATCAGGGTCCCTTCTGAGATGTAGATCTCTGGTGCCCGTCCAAAGTTACCCTAGGCATCTCTGCAGGTTCTCTCAATAACTCCTTTGCTATCCAGTTGTGCAATATTAATTTTGTGGATTAAAGACGCAGCATTGCTCTGTGACATTTAAAATCTCATGATTATTTTATGGCCTAACTTTTGCACAACTTTATACTTCATGTGCCTAATAGTGTTGATGGTCCTTCATCCTTAACGTCCCCAATTTATCCTCTACTGTCTTGACTAAATAGCTGGATTTATTCTAAACTTTTTGTATGTCGGAGGGAACTTCATCAGGCATTCATTTGCAATGAATTTTATTCAGGGGTAATAGATTAGGGTGCGATGAATACCATTGCATGCTACATAGTTTCAATTTTTTTATTTATTAAAGTATTAAACCATGTATGCTTCCAGTGTGATGTCACTCTAACCCTTTGCAAGGCACTGCACACACCTTAACGTGTGACATGCATGCAAATGGTCTCAGACCCCCAAAGCATGTTGAGTCCTCATAAAAAAAAAAAAACTCTTTCCCTGCATATGTTGTGAAGAGGGTGCTTTAAAAAGAGAGGTCAGTTACTGATTTCATAATATGTAATCATGGTTTTCTCTGATTTCAAATATAGATATAAAAATTTAGATTTTAACATCGACCTTCTTAATTCGTTGATTTTATTATTTGTAAGAGTTTACAAATCCACCCCAAATGAAATTGAACCCTATTTAACAATTCCCAAGCAACGTTGCCATGTGAAATTTAATTTAGAAAAAAAAAGACAGCTCTGTTTTAGTTTTTCATATATTTTTTTCTCACATTTTCTTTCTGTGCAATCCTGTAGTTGCTCACGGCTATCATTGCCATAATACACCAAAAAGCTTCCCTGGGTGGATTATAGCAAAGGGGCTCATCTGAAATTAGTAGCTGTAGATAAAAACCGATGGTCAGTGCTATAATAGACCTGTGAAATTAAAGTCATTCTAACTGATAAATGGAACCTCAATTAAAAGAAGGAAACATTAAACAGGGTGCTTTACCATTGATGAGTTTCACCTCCGAAGGTGTGTATTTTAGGTTTCAGGCATACTAATAAAGTAAAAGCATTGATTTCCAGGTGATCCCCTGAGTTCATTTAAAATTCTGGAGTTTAAGCTACAACTGAGGAAAGCAATTAACTGTGTGATAAAGGTTAATTACTTTTCTGCAAGCAAAAGAATGTCCAGAGACACAGGATTCTTTTCTTCCTGGATCAAATTGGAGTCTGCACTGCCCCCACTGGAAATCTCTTCTCTCCCTGACATTAAACTATCACTGGGTATTCATTTTCCTCACCAACAACTAAAAGGAGTGTCAGATAGAATTGGAACTGTTTTTACCAGACTTTGCAGGCATAGTTGATATTTTAACTATCCCCCTTAGGGCTATGAAAAAGTATGTGCTGCCTTACAGATTATTTTATTTGTTTTTCTCTTTATTTTTTTCTTGTTTTGTCACAATTAAATGTTTTAGGTCATCAAACAAATTTCAATGACAGATAAAGGAAAAACGGGTGAACACAAAAATTGGTTTTAAATATAATAGAAATCATGATTTAGATTTTTGAGAGATATTAACTAGCTAAAACAACCTGTGGAATAAATTCCCCATTAAACCTAATTACAAGTTGCGCTACCCTTGGCAACAACAAGAACGGTAAAAAATTCTGATAATTGACATTTCTTTTTTACTTCACTAAAGAATTTGGACAACTAATTTCTGTGAAATTGTTTTAAATCAGTCAAACGGGATAGTTTTTTTTTCTTCCTTTTTAGCATAAAGTAGCCTTTTTAGGCTTTCAAAGTCTTTCAAATTGATTTAATTTCTAACCTTGACCATTCCTCTCTAAAATTTTAATACTTTTAGCTATTCAGAGGTGGATTTGCTGGTCTGTTTCAGATCTTTATAAGGATTCTTAATTATAAAGTCAAAACTTGATAACCAAGCATTCTTCTTCCAAATTTCCGGTAGAAAGCAATATTTTAGTTAAATCAATAAAGGCAATTAGTGTATATCCTAACACAGAAAAAAGGCCTAAGATTAAATCAGTAGATTGTTGGACTGCCACCATGTTTGACTGTAAAAGTTATGATGGTAGGAGGCATGAAATAGCAACTAATTTGAGATTGCAAACACCTATCAAAAGCATACAGTACCTTCCACTTTTATCTAAACAGTCCAAATAGTTTTTCTCTTAATATCTGCATTGCATTAGATGAGGTAATTCAAAGGGTCATTAAGGTGTTATCGGAATAAATATGTCTGGCTCACCTCTCAGTGATTGGTGGAATCCCAACGCTTCAAAAAAGTTATTTTTTTTATACTATCTAGATTGATAGATATCAATTAAATCTCTTGAAATTGGAACAACTGTTGGTGTTTTATAATTTTTTAGATAATTTCTTGTTGTCTACCGTTTTTTTTTTTTTTTTAACATTTGCTGGACTTAAAGGTGTCAGTAGTAAAAAAATTAGGTTAATCTATTCTATTTAGAAAAACGTCAGTCTGATTTGGATGTTGCTTTTTTTGACCTTAATAAAAGGCTAAGTGAAAATGCCGTTTTATATGTACTCAGATCTGATATTGAAATTTGTTTGACCATCTGTAACATTTAAGGGTTTTAAAAACAACAAAAAAGCAGATAATGATCACATATTCAGCTGTATTCATTGGAAACACTCAACCAATCAATGTATTCATTATTAAATAGTGTATAGGAAAATACAGACATTCCTATGTTTTCATTTAACCAACTTATAACTGCTGATGGGGGGAAAACATATCAAATGCAGCACTGTAAAATTTCATATTCTGAGCCACGGTATGTTTTTATTTTTCCACAAAGAATTTACTTTTTTGTAAATTAGCATTACAGAAATATTATTGTTATTATTATATATTATTATTATTATTGAAAAGTTTATTTAAGGTCAGAGATGTAGGCCTCAGTGTGGAACTGAGATATTTAGAAGTGGACTGTAGCAACTTTTAAAGGCATGGCAACAACGTTACGCTCAAAAGAACCAAGGAAGAAAAATACTATTATTTTAAAATGAAATAAATGATAATTATTTCCACGTGGCTGTCCTCTCTTTTCCTGTATTTTGATGTCTATGGGTTTTTGTGATGGTATTTTCTGATTTGTCCCTTTTTATCACTGGAGGAGCTGCAACGAGCAGCCTTCAAATGGCCTTCTTTTCTCTGCTCCCTCTCTGAATTCTTTATTCTCAGTGGAAAGCTTCTCTCTATTTTGCAAAGAGCTGCAAAAATTTTGTCAAAACAAATGGGCAAGGGAAGATAAGGCCATGCCAGACCTTATATGTGAGTGCATGGTGTCAGTAATGGTGTGTACTGATGTGGCCACTAATCTCAACCTCTGACCACTTCTTGTCAAACTCCCATCTTACTCTCAACACAGTGAAGCGACCCCAGAAGCAACCAGTCTCTCTCAAGTAGGTTAGAGAAAGATGAGTTCCAGTTGTGCTGGGTTGCAAACTGTGTTGGCAGATGTCTTCTAACCCTTAAACAACATTAAACACTGACCTGACTTTTAGCACTTCTTCAAGTTGAAGTAAGTTTTTTCTTTTTTTCCCCATCAAATCAGGATGTTTATGTAAGAACAATGGTGAGTTCTGCTTTTGAGAGCAACAGTGTTTTTTTTTTCACTAATTGCAAAATTCTCTGTTTTTGTTAATGTTTTTTTTTCTTTTTTTATTTCACATCCATTAGTAACAATATCACTCAGTGTTTACTTAATAAAGTGAATGGTGAGTTGTTACATTTCTAAAGTTGGTAAGTTGTTCATTTTAAATTTGAAAAGGCAACCCATCAAACATATATATTTTTTTCTTCAACAATGATTATAATAGTTATAAACTAACTTGGAAACCATTTAGGAAGGTTCTTTGTTCTGTATTTAGGCTGTGATAGCCCATTACAAGCAGGAAGAAGACAAGTTGTAGCAACATAGTATTAGATATTTATGAGGAGTATCAACCTTGAGATTGTTTGTTTTTGAGAGAGTGCTTGTTGCTTTATTTATTGCTTTGACAAAAAAAAAAATACTCATGTCTTATTTAGGTGAGGCACCAACACAAATTGCTGGAAACTATATTTTAGGGAGATTTTAGTTTATACAACCTGAATTATGGAGACCTAAAAGCTTATATATCAGGCGTACTATATCTTGCATATTTACATTGGTTTCCATCCCCATATATTTGTGGTTATATAGGCAAGTCAGTGTGCTGCTGGAAAGTAGCTATTGTTTTTACAGAGAATAAAAGACTGAACCGTATTTGGCCTTGGAAACAAAGTAAAGGTGCTTTCATGGTTTGGGCCTGCTTTCCTGTCAACTTATCTATCCAGCAGCTGATCAGCTTTCCAGTTTGTTTAGTTCTCTCAACACTTACCAGCATACCCACTTTCTGAAAGGTTTATTTTCTGTTGTGAGATGGTCTTTTAAGATATATATATATGTATATATCGCGAGGGGTGCTGGTGCCTATTTCCAGCTGTCTGCAGGCGAGAGGTGGGGTACACCCTGGACAGGTCGGCAGTCCAACACACAGAAAAGCAGGATAAACAAACAACCATTAACACGCACACANATATATATATATATATATATATATATATATAATGACAGAAAACAAGAAAAGAGCAACATTATTTCATTTCCCTTTTCTATGGCTTCTTTTAAGCAAAATTTCAAAGTACACAATATAAATGGAATATCAATGTTATTCAATTTTACTTTTCTTTAACAAATGTAAAAAGAATGGATGCCGAATGTGCAGAGAACAGCAAGGACAAAGATTCTGAATTGTACATTATGACGGAGCCAAAAGATGGATGCTTTATGCAAGGCTCATTGCCTTCCCAGCATCCTCACTATTTTAGCCTTGATGAGCACGGATAATGTTCAGACACAGGCAAAGGGAAACAGCATAGCTGTAGTGAGAAGTATGATAAAAGTGCAAAGATTTGCAAAGGTATTACAGGAGTCATGTTGTATCAGTATCATTTGCTGCTACAACCTTTCTAGACCTTCTGCTGATACGAAATAAATTATGAAGTATGCGGATGTCGCCACCTGCTGTCAGAATAAGGGAAATGCGTTAATTTACTTTCATTTTGGCCTGCAAACACGAGATGGTGATGAAATCTAAATTTGTGTGTTTTGATTAAGTTGCAGATAGGCTTTTCAAAGTAAAAGGGGATATTTTTCCATACACAGAATGTACCAGCTGGGCAGTAATGTAATATCAGGCAGAAAGAATGAGGTTGCATGAGAATACCCTACTTTTCCTAATGATGCCATTTGTTTAGGCTTATTTATATGGATGTGTCATGTTTTTTAAAAGCTCAAACTTCTGATCTATTAATGCACTTTTTTAAATCAGCTGCTTATTCATAAAATCTCCATCTTTTTCACAGCATTACAACTGCCAAGTAAATGCTTTTCAAGAAAGACAAATATTTTTTCTCTCAAAAGCCTGATTTTTACTTTGAACTTATTGTTTCAGTACAGTAACACTTTGTTTTTTTTACCATTGCTCACTAAACTCACTGCCACAACTTACCTCCACTCATAACTTCACCCACATCACCCATCTATACCTCATCCCTTCACCCACCCAGACTCTGACAGCATCTACAGCACCACCCGCCTCAGCCTGTCAGATGGGTCAGAGGACCAGCTGGATCGCCTCCAGCAAGTGGAGCTGGCCAGGACGACCCCCATGTCTCAGTGGAGGGCAGGAACTGTGCAGGCCTGGCTGGAGGTTGTCATGGCAATGCCTATGTACATTCGCACCTGCTCAGAAAATGTTAAGAGTGGAAAGGTAACAGCAGCTGTATCTTTATCCCACTATTTATCTTAAACTGTGAAACTCTGAAGGACAAGGAATGGTAATGTATTCATTTGAACATTTTCAGGTTTTACTGGGACTAACGGATGAAGACCTGGAGCTAGGTTTAGGTGTTAACAGTTTAATGCACCGACGAAAACTCCGCCTGGCCATAGAGGATTACAGAGATGCTGAAAATGGAAGAGAGTAAGGATGGCTATAAAGACAATTTTTAAAGAAACTAATCATTATAGGAGATAATAGTGTGGGGGGGATCTGTTGGTGATTTAAAGTAAAAACCTCTACAAGCCTTTCATCTAAGATCTCAAATATTCAATTTAATAACTGAAGTTTTCCCCAGGCAGGATGAGACCCACTTCATACTTTAGATATTTACCACTACAGTGATTTGGCCACTGTTCCTTGTCAGTACTAATTATGTTGACAGATGAGTGTCAGGTCTTTAAAATTACAATAAAATAGGATGCTCCTTTACTCCCTTTTTTGAGGATTACTGAGCTGTCAGTAAAGCAACCTAAATGTATAAACATGAACCCTTTTTTTTTCTTTTCCTTGAAACTGACACTAATCAGAATAAGCTTTTTATATTGTGATATCCCTCTCCCCTATGGAGAAAAAAGTTAACCAAATATAGGTTTAAAACTCAAAATGACAAATGAAGGCTATTTTCTGTTCCACCTGAAATAAGTGATTATTGAAGTGTTGCACTAGAGGCTGATGATAAACACCAAAGCCCTTCTAAGCTGGAATATCCGGAGTTCCTGGTTAAAAGAATGTTTAGGAACTCTTAAAAGGAATCTCTCAGTCCTGTGGAGTGAACAAAAGCCCCTCTGCATTTCTTTAGAATATTAGTCTTGGAAATGCTATCTGTAATACCTTTATTGCAATTTTCTCTATAAATAACCACATTTTCTGTTGGTAGGCTGTCAAAGGCTGCTGATTTGGATCACCACTGGGTGGCCAAGGCTTGGTTAGGTGATGTGGGATTGCCTCAGTACTCCCAGGCTTTTCACACTCACCTGGTGGATGGGCGCATGCTGAACTCTTTGACTCGCCGTGATCTAGAACGTCACCTCAACATCACCAAGAAGTTCCATCAGGTCAGCCTGCTATTGGGCATTGAACTACTGCAGTCGCTGGATTTCAACAAAGAGGTGAGCCAGAAAAAATCCTCTAGCAGAGAATCTGCTTGGATGTGTTCAGGCCGAAAACTTAAACGAAAGCTTCCACTTTGGTAAAAGGTGTTTGTTAAAATAATATTCCAGGTGCTGCAGGCTCGCCGGATACAATGTGAGCATCAGAATGAGGATCTTCTGGTCTGGACGTCTCATCGTGTCATGAAATGGATCAAAGATATTGACCTAAAGGTGTGGCAGCACACAAAAAACAACATCAACGAAATGCTATTGCAGACCCCGCTTAAGGAAAAATACACAAGAAAGAAAATAAATATATTTATAAGAAACTTAAAAATTTAAAAGCTTGTTTAAAGTTTGGTGACAGCTTTTTAAAAAATTGGTTGTCATAGCTGAAAAAGCTTCATCCCCAAATTACAGTTATTTTTTTTCTGACAGCTAAAAGTAGTTAGTAGTTTATTAAAGGTTCAGGAAATGAGGATATGATTTTAGCAACACTGAGAAGTACTGATGAGCAAAAGAAGGATTTTTAAACCAAATTTCAGATATAAGTTTTCAACTTGAATAAAATATCAGGATGTGCAAAACAGAGATAACCCATCTGACAAATCTAACACCTGGATCCATAATTGCTGACAGATTAAAAACATTATTTGACAAGTAACACACTAATGAGGGGAGTGCAAGTGTTAGGCCTAAAGACAATAACTAAAAGTAAAATCTAAAGGTATAAGGATTGCAAACCTTTACGTCATTCACCTAAATGATGTTGATTATATCTTAACAGTTAGTCTTAGCTTAATATTTTAGTTATCAGAGACAATTTGGACAGAGAAGCAAAAGAGCTTCCTTGTATGTTCTGATACTTTAATAGTTGAGTTGTATAATTCTGATTACATTCTTGGCATTTTTGTTATTTTATCAATAGTCTTTGATACGAGAGAATTACGAGATAATGATTGAAAGAAGAAAGCCATGATAATACCTTTAATACCTATAGTAAATCTTATTGAAGCCAAACTTGATTTGCAATAAGCATAAAGATGAATAAATATGTTTATCAAGGTCAGTAAAACAAGATATTTTAATATAAGAATGAGATTAAAATTTACCTTCCCTACTTTAACTTGAAAAGCCACATGTGTAAGATGACATCCTCCTTGTTCTTGCTTGCAAAACAAGCTTTTAAAAGACTATAGTCCACATAAACCTTTGTTCTTATAATAAAAAGAAAAGATATTCAAATATATAATTTTTTAAATTTCTGCCACCAGGAATATGCTGACAGCCTCCTCAGTAGTGGAGTTCACGGAGCTGTTATGATACTTGACCCCACTTTCAACACAGACTCCATGGCTACAGCATTGGGAATCCCCAGCAGCAAACATATGGTCCGCAGACACCTTGAGGAAGAGATGATGGCACTGATTGGCTCAGCCAGGTGGGAACGAATGCACATGTATATACAGCACATGATGCAGTTAAATAGGCAATGTACAGACCAGTTCCTTTTCAGTGTTTCAGTGTTGAGCTGTGTCATTCTGAGGAGCTGGATTTCCCCAAGATGATCCTGTGTGTGAAAATGTACTAGCATCTAAATTAAACAGACATTTTCTGACTGTATTTTTCTAACCTTAAAGAAAATCTGTTCAAATAACCAGATTTTAATTTGGGGGAATTTTAACATCCATATGCGTAATCTTATCAGAATATAATGAAAGGAAAAGGAAACAAAGGTAATGATTTCCCTAAAATCATTGCCTTATACTGTAAAAATCTCCATGTTCTTTTTAACACAATTAAATATATTTTAAATGTGCCACAGTGTGCCAGCTTGGAGGTTTCATCGCATACTTATGATGAGTCTAAGCCTTTTGTTCAAAGAGTTTAGTCAATTGTGTCGCTGATTTTATGGTTGATACATCCATCTTTGTCACCTGTTAAACTGTCTTCAATTCATTTATACCTATACCTCTCTCACTTGTGAAATACATTATATGTCATCTATTATCCTCAGGCTCCCTTGCTTATATTTTCCGTGTGTTTTAACTTTAATTGGACCTTCTATATTCGCTATGATCAATAGAAGTTTCAGAACAAATGACGCAGAGCCTTATACTGACGCAGAGCAGTTTGTGATCCTTGTACTTATTCATCCTAGGCAATTTTTCAGACTACTGTAGTACTCGTCGTCGTCTGCTTCATCCAGGACAGGGTTGTGAGGGCAGCAGTCTTAGCTAAGACACCCAGACTTCCCTGTCTGCAGCTACCTCTTCCAGCTCTGCTGGGGTGAAGCCTGAGGCACTCCCAGGCTAGCAAAGAGACATTACCCTCCAGAGTGTCCTGGGTTGTCGAGTTGGGCTCCCTCCAGTGGGACATGCCTGGAACATCTCCCAGGAAAGGCGTCCAGGGGCCATCGAAAAACAATGTCCCGGCCACCTCAGCTTGCTCCTCTCGATGGGACAGAAAATGGACTCTACTTGGAGCCTCTGCCGCATGACCAAACTCTTCACCCTATCTCTATGGGAGTGCCAGGTACCCTGTGAGAAAGCTCATTTCCGACTCTTTTATCCGGGATCTTGTTATTTCGGCCATGATCCAGATTTCATGACCATACATGAGGCTAGGAATGTTTACCAACCGGTAAATCAAGAGCTTTGCCTTTTCCTCATCTCTCTCTTCACCAAAACACACTACATCCTCCCTCACCCTTGAACAGGACCGCAAGATACTTGAACTCCTTCGCTTGAGGCAGGAACTCTCCCGGAACCTGAAGGGGAAAAGTCACTTTTTTCCAGTCAAAAACCATGGCTTTTGACTTTCAGGAGTTTATTCTCATCCCAGCAGCTTTGCACATTCAACCCACGAAGCTTTGCCACAGTAGAGTTTTTTGACCAACTCAGAAATTTCAATCTGGGGGATGACCAAATGCAGCACTTGATTTCCTCTTTCACCACGGTGGGCATATCAGCCAGATTGATTAGATTCTCAAAGTATTCCCTCCACCATCCTATGAATTCCTCTTTCTGGGTCAGCAGCTCCCCGCTCCCACTGAAAACAGTGTAAGCAAAGCACTTTCCCCTCCAGAGGCACCAGACGGTTTCCAGAATGGCCAACTGAAAGTCTTAATCCATGTATTCTCTTAACTCCCCCTAGGCCCAATTTTTTCCCCCTATGTGACACCCGGGCAGCAGCAAGAATTATTTTTTTTTTTTTAAAGATTGACTTTATGATACCTACTGGCTGCCTCAGAAGTCCCACAAGCCATCCAAGTTTGATAGGATCTTCCTTCAGCTTGACACGTGCCTTACTGCCACAGGCCACCACTGGGTTTGGGGATTGGCACTACAACAGGTACCGCAGACCATACAGCCACAGTTACAAGTGGCCCTATTGACAATGGAGGCAGGGAACGTGGCAGACTCTATGTCTCCAGCCTCCCCGAAATCTAGGAAAAGCTCTCACTGAGGTGGGGGTTGAAGACGTTGATGACTGAGGGCTGCAACAGACGTTCCTTGCAGATTCTCACTACTTGCTTGGGCCTGCAGAGCCTGTCCGGCTTCCACCTCTTCCAGCTTAACCAGCTTACCACCATGTGGTAATCGGTGCACAGCTTTGCCCCACACCTGAGTGTCCAAGGCGTGGCCGAAGGTCAGAAGATACGACTACAAAGTTGATCATCAACCTCTGGCTTAGGATGTCCTGGTGCTAAATGCACAGATGGACATCCTTATGCCTGAATATGGTTTGCATTATGGACAATCCATGAATCCAAGTCTAATAATGAAACATCACACAGGTTCAGAGCTTTTGATACTGTTATTCATAATATTATTGTATCCTGATAAGAACACTGGGTAAGGTTAGTGGAGCTGCAATGGAATTCTGGAATGAAATAGTGTTTTCTCTGTGTCTACTGCCTTTGAAATATTTTGTGGGTAGGCATGGTCTTGCTTCCCACAACTTTGCTGATGACTTCCCCTAAGTCCTGCTAGTTCTCCCTGTTCCATTGTACCTCTATTAAATGCCTACAAGGTTTGGGTAGCTTCAAAATTTTAGAGTTCAATTCAATTCAAAAATACTTTATTAATCCCGTAGGAAATTAAATGTTGCAGTAACTCATAAGTATTTTTCTAAACAGGTTTTGTAAGTGTTGATAGCTGTGGGCAGGAAGGATTTTTTGTATCAATTTGTTTTGCACATGATCTGGAGAAACCTCTTAATGAAGACACTGTTGTTTAAAACTCTTCTGAAAAGGATGCTCACTGTTGTCCATAATGATCTTCACATTATGAAGAATTCTTCATTTTGAAATAATCTCGAGAGGTTATAGAGGAGTTCCTAAAACAAAGCTGGCATGCTTAATTAGCTTGTTGAACTTGTTAAGTCATTATCTCTTATACTGTTACCCCAGAAGATGATGGCAGAAGAGATCAAGCTCTCCACAACAGACTTGTTGAAGATATGCAGCATCTTTTCTTGCAACGCTGAAAGACCTAAGCTTCCTTAGAAAGTACAATCCGCTCCGTCCTTTCTTGTAGATGGCTTCACAGTTATGTCTCCAGTCTAGTTTATTGTCCAGGTGAACAAGGTATTCATACTCCTCAGGCAGATCTACTGCTTTTCCTTTGATGTTAATAGGTTTCAACTTGTTCCTGTTTTTTCTGAAATCTACACTCATCTCCATTGTCTTATTGAAATTCATGATCAGATGATTGTTTACACATCATGACACAAAACAGTTCACCAGCTCTCTATGCTCACGTTCTTGTTCATCTTTGATCAACCCAATGACTGCAGAGTAATTCCAGAATTTCTGTCTGGTACTGGGAGTCGGAGGTGAACAGAGTAAAAAGGAATGGTGAGAGTATTGTCCCCTGTGGTGCTCCTGTGCTGCTGTCTACATGATTAGACAGTTGACGAATATAATCCACACACTGCTGTTTGCCTTGTCTAACAGTGGGTATGTTGAAGCAGGTCTTAGTCTCTCTAGGTCCTTCATGATATGGGATGTCAGGTCAACAGGTCTTTAGTCACTGAGGACTGTTGGCTGAGTCTTCTTTGTTACTGAAATCCCACAGAGCTGCTCTATGCAGGCTGTAAGGACTCTGGTGCTGACATCATCAGGCCTGATGACTTATTACGATTCAGTCTCTCCAGTTGCCTCTTTACTTTACTTCTAGAGACAGACATGTCTCTAGAAAAACAAGATGCTGCTTGTTCATGAACTGAACCTGTTGAAGAATGTATTCAGGTTATTGGCTCTTTCCAGACTTCCATCTGTCTGACCANCCTTTTGCTTGAAGCCTGTGATCATCTTCATACCTCACCTGATATTGTTCTGCTGGAGCTTGTATTCCTGTCTCTGCCTTGTTGCCTCCTTGCTTTCTCTTATCTTGATCTTAAGTTGCTTCTATATACTCCTCCTTAGTTCCCTGTCTTCCTTCTTAAGGGCTTGTGTTTACTTGTTAAGCACACAGAGTTACTTCAAATTACTTGTGATCCATGGTTCATTATTTGAGAAGCATTTCACTGTTCTGGTAGGGATGATGTTATCTACACAGAAGTTATGTAGTCAGTCATGGCATTGATGTCCTCTCCGTGTGGCTGAAACAGTATTTTCCAGACTGTAGCCTCAAAACAATCTTACACGGCTACTTCAGCTTGCTGTGACCATCATCTTACAGTTCTTTTTAATGCAGGTTCGTCTCTTATAAAGTGGCCTTATACTCTGAGCAGAGAAAAACAAGATTGTGTTCTGATTTCACAACAGGAGGTCTTACTTCTACTCCTTTTTTACTCCTTTTTTCAAAGGAAAAACTAAAGCCATGAAGTTCAGCCATAGCTCTAGTCATTGAAGCTCGGTGTTGTTGAACCTTATCTCTGGTCTAAATGAACGTTTTTTGTTTTTTTTCTTCAGTTGGGGTAGATATCTAATCTAAAATCAGCGCTAACCAAACCTGACTTAGAGGAGCAAGTTTATGCCTTAATAATAAAAAAAAAATCACCTTGAATTTTCCTATGCACTTTATATCAGGGTTAGTCAGTTCTGCTTTCACGTCTCATACTGTGGCTTGACTGTCAACAGGGTCTGACCATGTTTCATTAGTTTCATCCTCTTTTCACTGGCTCCCTATGAATCACATAATACATTTAAAAGCTTCCTCTTGACCTATAAATCCCTTAATGGACTTGGACCTCTTTATTTTTCTGACCTGCTTCAGCCTTGTGTCCCAACTTGGCATTAAGACCATCAGAACAGCTGTTTTTGGTTTTCCTCAAAATGAGGACAAAGCTTAAAGGTGAGATGCTTTTTTAGTTGTGGCTCTGACACTCTGGAATACCCTCCCTTCCAATATTAAACAAGCTTCTTTAACTTTGTTTTTTAAGTCTGTTTTAAAAACACAAGTGTTTAATGGCCGTTGGACCCAGTGTGAATCATTGCTCGTATTTTTTTCCTGTGTCTGTTTTTGTTATAATTCATCCTTGATGTTGTGTTAATATGATTTTTCTATTATATGATTGTTATTATTTGATCAAGAATTTGATAGGAAAAAAAAAGATTTAAAATAATAAATAAATATGAGTTTGATTTTGATTATCAACAAGGAGTTGGAAGATAATGCATACTGCCTCGCCCACTGTTCTAATCTGTCTAATCTGAATAAGAATCTTGTTTTTAACCAATTATTCCAGGATATCTGTTTTCGGCTGAAATTTAATAAACAGTATGATCACATATGACAACTGTTGACAGTTTATTTGTACAGGCTGTACAAAGGTGCAGGCTGCCCTCTGCTAATGTTACTTTTCATACTGTTTTCTTTCTATCGGTGACACATTTTTCTTTCTATGTTTCCCTGTAGAGCAAATGCACAAAAAAGCTATGATCATCCAGGTGTGGTAACTCCACCAACACCCCTTCGCCAAAACTCCCTGACCCGGCCTCCCAGCACTAACAACCGACACAGTGAGGACGAGGGCTCTCTAAGACGGAGAGCTGTCAAGGTGTATTTCAGAAACAAGTGCTTGATCTGAAGTGCATTTGATCTGAAGCAAATAATTTTTGGTTTGACTGAAGGAGTTATTTTTTCATTTTATTTTTTTTACATTGTTGTATAAATCAAAAATAAAACCCACCAAACAAATGTTTTGGTTACAGCAAGGGATGCAGGAAACTTTGGGAAAAAATATGGATTTGTCTTTGGTCGCGTTTATTTGCACTGATCTTTTTTTTTTTTTTCCTGCTTCAGCCTCCAATTGGGTTTAGCCCAAAAAGCAGAGGAGGGCGGGACCTGAGTTGTCACAGCAGCTTTGGCTCCTTACCTCGGGAAGTTCGAGATCACACTCCCCCCAGAGTTGAAGGAAGCCCGATCCATGGATACTCCAGCATTGAGATCACCAATGTGTGATGTCATAACAACTAAAATTGCAGTAAAAAAAATTCTGAGCGTTTACAGGACATATTGCACTTTGTATAAAGAATATGTTTCTTTTAAAAGTTTCCTAATTTAAGTAAATTGTGGACAAGTGGCATTTTGCAGTTTTGGATTATTAATTTTCTTCGCAACTGTCAAAACCCAGATTCGAAAGAAATTTGTCATCATTTGTGTAAATGTCTTTAATAGTTGTTTTACTTTACTAACTCTAACAGTAAAAGTGACTATTCTTCTAAATAAACTGATTGTCTGACTCTTTATACTCTCCTGTATAAATACAGACTGCTTGATGATAAAGGTTCCCTTGTAAGTTACTCTTGTTTTGTTCAGTTTAACCCTTTTTTCTAAATGTGATAAAAAAAAAAAGAAAATGTCTAGGTTCTAACGTGTACAATTTATTTTCATGTTGTACATTTGAACTATTTTGTCTGAAGAAATGTAGCACCTCCATTGGAGTTTTATACTGTCTAGTAAATGTTTAAATACTAATAAAGAATGACTGTTGTAAAAAAATGAAATGAAAGTTTTTAAAAATGGAAGAAAGTTTCTGAAGATTAAAATAAAGATCATATTTCAAATACAGCACATTTACTGTGAATGTGTTTTTTTTAAAACAATATAATTACACTGCACATAACAAATTTTTCACATATTTCCCAAAAAACATAAAACAAAAAAACTTAATTTCCTTTTTGATGATGTCATTGATTAAGTAATAACCTCCCAAGATGTTGGAAGATTGAACAGGACTGGAGCATATTCTGTCATTGTTTGACACTGAAGAAAGAAATAAGGTGTGTTTGCTAAGCAACTAAAAGAAACTAAAATCTGCAGCTAAAAGAGTACTTGATCTTAAAGGAATAGTACACCCAAAACATGATTAGCCTTCATTTTCTACTCACCCCCATGCTGAACAACACTCTGGAGTACTTTTTTGATATCTCAAATGCATCTGGAGATCTGGGAGGCTTCTTGCTGTCTGCTGACATTCAAATAATGGAGGTCTATGGTGCCCGAGACAGAAAGGTCCATAAAAGTCCACAAAAAGTCAATTAGAATGTTTTTAGAGCATAAACAGTAGTGTATAGGATTTCCTGAAAGCGCGCACCTGCGGAAGCCGGCAGACCAAACCAGATGAAAGTGCGCATTCAGCGTCTGCTCTTCCAATAATGCAAGCGTAGAAGAAGAAATGTGCTGTTTACCTGTGCAAAGAAAGAAACAACGAAAGAAAAATGTCTGAGGACTTCAGTGTTGAGGAAGAGCATGAGTTCTTTGCCGAGCTGAATGCGCTGGTTTGGTCTGCCGGCTTCCGTAGCGTCGTGATCGCGCATGTGCGCGCTTTCAGGAAATCCTATACACTACTGTTTATGCTCTAAAAACATTCTAAATGACTTCGTTTCGAGTAAATTCTGGATGCTACCCACTCAGGAAACTTGGAATACATTGGACGAGCAGTATGGAGGAATATTGACACGTTTTTTGTGGACTTTTATGGACCTTTCTGCCTCGGGCACTGGGCACCTCCATTATTTGAATGTCAGCAGACAGCAAGAAGCCTCCCAGATCTCCAGATGCATTTGAGATATCAAAAAAGTACTCCAGAGTGTTGTTCAGCATGGGGGTGAGTAGAAAATGAAGGCTAATCATGTTTTGGGTGTACTATTCCCTTAAATATCACTTTATTTAGCTTCACTGCACATCTGTAGCAGCTTAGATTTTTTTCATCTTATTCATTGAGTCTTTTGATAAGGAACAATACCATGTTGCCATTTTCATTAACTTGTTCAAGGTATTTGAACTTTTAAACCGTAACTTACTAATACACAGACTTTGTAATATTGTTGTTGCAGGAAACTCTTTTTTTTTCGCGACTTCGATTGAAACAGATTTCAGTACAAGCAGATTTTTTTTTTTTTTTTTTTAGGATGCTTATTGTAGATTGCTATTCAAAGGTGTTATTCAATTGCTAATTCTGGGATCTCTTTTTTTTTTTTTTTGTATCATCAAGTGTTGACACAAATTATGACAACATAGTACTTACATTTTAACACTACCCAAACTTAAACATGCCTTTAGTGCTTAAAACTTAAGTTGCAGAACTCTATTCACACATCCAGGTCATCATTTAACACAGATGTCCTGCTATTCTCATTGGCCAAAGTCTCAAATTTCAATAATGGATACAAACATCTTTTTAATAATGTTTCTACAACCCTGATGCTTGTCCTGAAATGGGGATGTACACATGCATGCTTCCCTTTAGTGTCTGCATATTTTAAATTCATTCTGTCATGGTGTTTTTAGTTTTAAAACATATTTCAAAAGTTTTAACTCCTCACTGTTTGATATGTGGGGCAACTTGTTTCCTGGGTTCACTCATCTGGTTACCAGATCACTTAACCACTGCTACATCCTCCTCTGGTTACCAGAAGACTAAACCACTGAGACATTCTAACACATAAAGCCTAAAGAATTCTACATGCATACAGCACCTAAAAAACACCCTGAAACCTTTTAACCACAAAAAACTCTCTTTACCTACATAACATGTACCTTCTCAAAAACCAGACTGCCCAAATTGTTCTTGAAAAATGGGGATTTCAATATGCAACTAGGTCTGCTTAGGATAAGTAGCAAAATTTAACCACCACAGTGCTCTTTATCTACATAATGTCACCTTCTCACGACCCAGATGGACCAACTTGTTTCCGGAAAATGGTGTTTTCAGTTGCAAAATGTCTTAAGAATGCCACAGTTGGTCTCTCTGAACATTTTAAAAAGCCTTTTAAGGCAAGGCAAATTTATTTGTATAGCACAATTCAGTACAAAGACAATGCAAAGTGCTTTACATGATTAAAATACAGGAAGATAAAACAGAATCAAAGCAAGTAGGAAAAAATAAAAAATGAATAAAATAAAAAATATGCAGAAACAAAAAAGAATATTAAAAACAGTTGGGTTAGCATTTGATCAAAAATTTCTCCTTGGGCAGTTGACAATTCCCCAGAACCCTGCCTTTTGTTCTACTACCATAGAACTGCAAAACCTTTCCCATTATCTACAGGTAATTTAACTCTGCCCGATATGCAATTTAACTCTGCCCGATACACACCAATCCTGTGGTGCCAACCTGGATAACTGGGGGAGATCCCACTCTAGATTACCAACGTCTCAGTAAAATTAAGTACCTTCTGGTGGCACCTAAAACCTTCCTCTCACTCTTAGAGAGAGCCTCACGTTCCTATGCGAGGTTTTTTGGTTCACAGGTGGAACAAAACCTGAACTGCCTTTCTGCTCCCCAAAAATAAAAGTTATCTTTTATTTTGTCTTTAATATTTTTGTTTATTGCAACATTAAAAGAACCTTATTTTCTTAGCAATTTATCAAAAATTTCTCCTTGGGCAGTTGACAATTCCCCGGAAACCTTGCCTTTTGTTCTACTACGATAGAACTGCAAAATCTTTCCCATTATCTACAGGTAATTTAACTCTGCCCGATATGCAACCTTTTAAAGGACCTGCAATGTGAAGCATGTTGCAGAAGCCTTTATAAATGGAATTTGCTTTGATTGTTATATATTGGTGTTTAGGATATTTCATGTGTAAAACATTTTTGTGCTATTGTCTTGGCCATTAGACTCTAGTAACAGATGTTAGGATAATTATCATTGATGTTAACTATTGTTCCCCCACTAAATGGAAAAAGTAAGAATTTATTATTATCAAGAGAAAATTTGTCTCTGCAAGTCATCTGGGAGTCTTGAGTGAAATCATAGATAACAAAAATTTCAAAGTATATTATTGTCTTCCACTTCCAGAGGGCAACCAAAAGCCGATGTCAGTGATGAGCTCAGTAGTCAGAGCCAGGAGATCAGAGATGCAAAGATCTGCCACTGGGGAATCCAGATCAGATTCGGGTAACAGTCCCAGGTCCGGTACACAGGCAGACAGAGATCCAGCAGGAGTCAGAAGACAGGTCAGGCAAACAGATCAGAATGGGACAGAAAGGCTTAGCGGTCAAGAGTTAGAACGGGACAGGATCAGGTAATCAGAAATACAGGAATGCTAGCGAACTTCTCACCACAGGCTTGAAAATAATCTGGCACTGATGACTGGTCTGAATGCTGGATAAATAGACACTGAAGCAGATTGATCACATGAGCAGTAATGACAGCTGGGCAGAGAGAGGCAGTTGAGTGAAATGAGTAATGAGACCACACATCACTGTCAAGATCATGACAATTCGGTCTTAAGTGTGAATAAAACAACCAAGACATTAACTATTCCCACAAACTGTCTAAATGTATAAACGTTAAACCTTGACTATTAGGAACAACAATAAACATTGAACATAAAACAGGCTGTGGCGAATAGAAAATAGAGCTAGATCAGTGCTCATACTTAGACTCCAATAATAAACTAAGACTAAGTCCAAACTTTTCCATTCATACCCCTGCTATCTCTCCTATTTCCTGTGAGATGAGTCATGCTTTACACCTTGTTGCTGTTCAGTGTGATGTAACTTCTTCCTCTTACTCAATGTGACCCCGCCTTTATCCCAGATGAGTTGTCAGTCCAGTTGTCTATCATTTGTACTAGTGGATATTAGTGGAATGCCAGGGAAGAAACCTTATAAAACTATCAGATTTGGCGGCCATAAAAGGTATTTCAAAAGGTTTACAGTTATTGATTAATTGATAAAAAAGATTTGCGGTAATTTATGTTAATTAGTTTAGAACCTCATAAAAATAGGAAAAAAAATAAACAGGATGGTTTAGTATATTTTACAATCTCCTTTTTGATTGAACATATTGGTCAACCTACTTAGTTTAAAGGTAGCTAAATGTGAAGCTTCTGTCATTTAAACCATATATCCAAGTGCAATGTTTTCCTTTGTGGCTCACATCAAATTTGATTAAAGCCTGGCAGAGATGTAGCATCAAGCTAGACACACAGATGTAATCAGGGCTTGTTCAGTGTGCCTCTACACATATTGTCCCTTCCTCTATGTGTGCATGAACTGTAACAAGGGGAACCAGACAAAAGCTTAAGAGGAAGACAGCTTCCCCAGAGCCTGGAGCAAAAAGGCAGCCTCATTGAAGGGGAACAATGCAATGGCTTGGCAAGTGGTGGAAATGTTTTTTGCCATCATACTGAAAAGACTAGAACTGTTCCTCATGCTGGCAGGATGATACAGCTTATGGACATGGATGATCAGTTATTAATCAAAGTGGAGCAAGTTTAAAGTCAAATTTAGAACACAGAGGCATAAGAAAAAGATGTGATGAAAGCTAAATCATGTCATGTGACCACCCTGTCCATTGCGCAATTGAGGCATGACTGTAAGTATGTGGTAAATTTACAAAAAGGAAGTAAGTTTCCACAATGATAAATGTTGGTTTACGAGATGTAGAAGCACTAGACTGGTCTTAAATTAGGCAGTGTTTCTGACATTCACCCTTGTCCCTACTTGTTGTAAAAGTGAAAGAAGGAAAAACAGTTATTTGAAATTTCCTGGAAATATCATTGTAAACTTTCAAACTGTTACATAGATAATAAAATTGCTGACAGCTGGAGTTGGTGAACTAAGGCTGGTTTTATTGTCCCTACCTGAGAAAATTATTGCTATTTAAATTCTAGTCAATTTGGTAACTAGAATTGACAAATTAAAGATGCAACTTTTGGGATGTGACTTTTGAAATCCATTAGCATCGACATCTCCAATTCTTTACAATGGACGTAAAATATTGTGACCAACCAATTAGAAACTTAACTTGTACTGGGCAACACACCTAGGAGATGCACACTCATTTCTTAGAAGGGGATCTAAAACCCTTCAATTAACAGCTTATAGAAAATTTCCTTCCATAACTATACTGTGCTTTTCTGGACATTAGCATCCTTTGTCATTTAACCTCCTGTCTTGAGCGGTAACAAAAAACAATTAAAGTCCATATAATGGTCAATTATATTATTGGTATGCATGGTTTTGATGCATGAAAACCACACAGTCTATATTACATGTAATTAGCTCATATTGACATTGAATACTACAGTGTATTGTGCAGAATTACATAAATGTAGAAAATGCATAACCTTGCTAGCAAGCTGAATTCTTGTTGTATTTCATACACACACATTACCACACATCACCATTCATTGCAGCACATTTACAGTCTGGCTTCCCACCTTAGCAAATGCAAACCAACAATGTTAGGCTTTTGCTGTCTGCAGTTCCTGCCACTATAACATGTGGTTTACGTAGCACTCATAATCGTTGTTTAAAAAAAAAAAAAACAATCAAAAATTAAATAATTTTGTTCTTATTTTAAATCTAAATTTAGACCTGTAAACCTGTATTTAGACCACTAAAAGAAATAAACTTTTTGTTTAAGTGTTGAAGGATAACTCATTAAAACCATAATCCCTTATGTCAGTATCTGGGTTATAACCACATCACACTATTGTCTGTAGAGCTCTGACTAAAATCTCTTTAGATTGCATGTAAATTGAATTACTTGGACAAGTACCGATTACCTGCTGTCTTTAACCTAATAACACTTGAAAGCCTGACGTTTCAGGCTATTTTTAACAATTTGTCAACAGGTTTTTCTCTTTTTATTGGTTTTGCTATAATCAATTGTCAAAAGCCTACATTGTTAATTGTATCCGCTGGCACTCTTCCCAGTGGCATAAAGGAAAAATCAGAATCAGTAAGTTTAAAGAGTACTAAGGAGAAAGCTTGTCCCTGGGCTAATGTCCTATGCACTCATTAGGTTTGTGAATTAAAGCTATTATGGATCAAAGGTAAGGCACACACCAAATGTGAAAAGAAAAACCTTATATATGAAGCATGCTTTATACTTGCCATTTTAAAATAATAATTTAAACAACATAATTTATTTCTAGAAATAGCAAATATTTGGCTTAAGAAAATATGTAGTTGTCTCTTGATTCCATATAGTACTCAAGTTAAGGGGAGATGAGGAGGGATGGCATCCCCCTTCTTGAAAAATTCTTAAAAATCAGCCCCCTTCTTAAATGACCATCCCCCAAACCGTCACCTGTGACATTTTATCACTGAATGTGTAAACTCTCGACTATATATTAACAGTAATGGCAATAATATTACACTTTCAACATTTGGCGGGCTGTGGGCCCGAGCAAAGTAAATAAAATCAAAGAAGTGGCCTACCACGACTATAAAGCTGATCCCACTGGGAAATTTGTCCTCTACATTTGTCCCTAACTATGTAGGGGCAGTGATAGCCTTGCCAGTCCAGGGACTGACTGCAGTTCTACCGAAAGGTGCCTTGGTCAAGGTCAATGACTGGCGTACCTGACATGTAACAACCATGCATATTACTTTGGGTTAATAGACTATATTAATTATATTCTATATTAATCATATTTAAGTAAAATAGATTTGTCATTTACCATGGCGGTGCTCCAAGGCAGCAGCCAAGAGCAACTCCTTTAGAAACTTTCACAAACTATGCCGCTTAAAATGATACAAACTAGACATCAAACCTGTATCTATGATCGGCCTGAGCTACGGTCACAAACATTTTTAAAATACTGACATTTTTGACCGTTTAAAAAGCTGTGGAGGGCTATGGACAGATTTAAAAAAAACAACAGCGGAAAATAACGGACGGAGGAAGAGATGCGTGAGACGGAGAAAGCGAGGCTGCAGAGGGGAGCCAACTGCGAAGCTAAAGCGAGATCCCCACAGACCACCGCTTCCATCAATCCTGCTCTCCAACGTCCGCTCGTTGGATAACAAAATGGATAATATCCGACTCAAACTCTCTTCAAAAAAGAAGATATGTAACTGCTGCGCCATCATTCTGACGGGGTCTTAGCTGCATCCAGCAGTACCAGATGGTGCTGTTGGCCTGGGGGGGCTAGTGCTGTACCGTGCTCCTCCAGGCCCCCTCCGGCAATGGTGTAAATATCAGTAAGCAGAGACTGCAGTTGCTTAGGGGCCCCCTACCTCTTAGAGGCCCCTTCACTGACACCTAGTGGCCCCCTTCGCAATTGTGGACTAGGACATCTCTTTGCAGATGTAATGGTGAGAAAAAGTGCTCTTAAACCCACCCGACACTAGTATGACTGACCAGACCATATTTATACTGGATTTATGGGGTGTTGTACTTCATATGGGGCCCACTCAGATAATGTTGTTTCATTACGCAATTGCCCTCCGGCTTCCACACCTTCTCCAGCATCGTGTGTCGCTGCTAAATGATGGCACAAATTTTGCTTCAACCCAGGGGGCTACCTCCCTCACAGCATTGTTATCATCGTCCTCTTCCCCCCTGAGCCAGGAGAAGTGAGTGCTTCAGGAGATTTTCTGGAGGCAGTAGTAGCAGCTCAACAATAACTGCTGCTTACCTTATCAAGGCTGCACTTTAAAAAATGAAATTGTCTAGAGCTGTTCTCAACTAAATTTATTTTTGTTTACATTTGTGTATAGGAAATGACCAAATAAATCTAAGTCCAAGTATAATTAGGCTATGTTTATTTCCAAAAAAAAGAGAGAAAATTCTATCATTCCCCTTTTTATTTATTTATTTTTATTATTATTATTTTTTTTTTTTTTTTTACAACTAGACCACTGCATATATGTGTGTAAGTCAGTGTTAATTTCATATGTCATTGATTTTCTTAGTTCACATTTGAGAGTCACTTGCTGTTACTGTGTCTTGATAACTGAAAGGTAAAGAATCACGTTTTAAAAAAGCATGAGCAGCTTATGACCACAAACCAGAAGTGAAAGAGTTAATGAACCTGGAAGTGAGCTGCAGCCGAAGCCCCCTCCTTCCTGCTTCTATCTGCCACGGCCCATCCCTCTACAGGAAAGTTCCTCCGGATCCCCAAAGAAAACGCTCTGTTTACAATCAAACTCCTTATTAAATTTATATACCTTGCCGATTGGTTGTTTGTGAAAGAAAGAAGAGGAAGACTGAGAAAAAATGCGAAGGTGAGTGTCTCCGCAGCACGCGCGCGCATCGAAGAAGTCGCTACACGCGTTATCAGATTGTATAAAAAAAAAAAAGAAAACAAAGAACAAAGGCAATGACCGCGTTTTTGATACTTAAAAGACATTTTAAAGTTTGACCAAAACACTTATCTTATTGAGCCCTTAATTACGAACCCGTTGTGTTATTAATTAAAGCGGTATTGTAGGTCAACTGTTGTTGGTTTGGTAACAATTTAAGACAAAATCCCTCATTTAAATAAAAAAATAAAGCGTTTAAAGCAGGTAGAAGACTTTAAGCTTCTTTTCTGTATAACATCTTCCAATATTTTATCTTGTTAACAAATTATGGCATACATGGAAGCTGTCTAGCTGTAAAAAAAAAAAAAAAAAAAAAAGGAAAAAAGCCTGTTAATATCTTACTGTGCTGTCTTGGTAAAGTTTAACTGTAAATGTTCCAGTTCTTTCCAATAAACTTCTCCATCCTCACATAAATGCCTTTGTACCTCTGGATTATGCAACCCCGCTGTAATCAGGCTGGTTGTTGTGTGCTTTTTCATATTGTATTATCCCAGCTGTTGGTTGTTGGGTCATGCCTTGCATTCTTTAGTCTTGGGCTATCCCCTAGTTTTCAGCCACAATAACCCTCCTCAGTCCCAGCAGGCCCAGGCCTGTCTGTAGGCTACGGTGGACAAAAAGTTCAACTTAATTCATTTATTAAAACATAACTCTAAAATGCATGCAGGTTATTTTTTCTTGTGTGCCCAAATGTACTTTATGTACTAAAGTAGAGGAGGATGGTGAAACAGAAAGATGGGGTGTGTGGCAAAATTATTTTATATCCAAGCACAACTTTTTCACCTTTAATTTTTTATGTTTTAATCACAAATGTTAGTGTATTTGATTCAGATTTTAGTGTTAAACCAACATAGGCTACATTCTCTCTGCAGGCCTTGATGCTCAATTCTGATTTTTTTTGTGATATCTGAATTTTTTGTGTTGCCGTTCACATTTCAGAATATATGAAACTTGTATGTGATCTCCTGTGTGAACTACATTCATACAGCTTAAGTGTCCCGCATTTGCAGTACAGGACGCAATGATTTCACAAGCCAGCGTGTTTCATGTTTATGGAAATAAACATCTAGCGATCTTTCCAAACCTTATAACCTCAATCTTTTCAAGATGGTTAAAAAATACTGCTCTCTGCATCATCTTGTTTTTTGTTTTTCTTGCCGCTTCTGTGTAGCAAGAAGCAGAATAGTGACCTATGTCGGTTACTAATGGCGTTCAGGTCAGATAAATGCGACCTGATCGTTCACACACAGGTCCCATTTGAAAATATCAGATTCGTATCGGATTCAGGACCACATAGCCAAGTGGCCTGCGTTGCATGGAAAAAATCGGATCTGTGTTGTTCAGACTGTCATGAAACGATCAGATCCAGGTCGCATATGGGCCAAAAGATAAGATTAGGATCACTTCAGGCTGCAGTGTGAACTTAGCCTTATACCCTATTTACACTACCCTTGAAAAACCGTGCAGAGACCGGTCCGAGCTTAGTAACTGAGATAACTTATCGTGTGTGAATGGAAAGCAAACTGAACTGTGCCAAGCTAGACACAACCGAACCAAGCTAACTGCAGACCAGTTCCAGAGTTGGGCTCGGCTTGGTTTTTCCCCTGGCTCGGTTCTCTGATAACAAAAGCAGATGAGCAGAACGCGTCATCTCCGTCTGGCTGCACATCCCAATTCACACTCCATTCCAGTAGTTGGCGGTAATGCCCCTCTGGAAATTGCTTGCCAACCGACACAAAACAGAAGAAGAAGAACAACTATAAACAGCAATCGAAATCTTCTCAACGCAACATTTTAAATAATAACACCAAAGTGCAGTAATAATAATCAAGCATAGCTTTCTGAATGTGACGGGCGCCGTCATTTTCATTTGCTTGATTCCTTCCTTCTTCATCTTCTTCTTCTTGTGTTTTATGGCAGTTGGTAAACAACTTTTGGTGCATTACCGCCACCAACTGCTTGATTTCCTCCTTCAATACTGGCAGTAATATCGCAGATCGTCACTAGGAGGTAGAGTCCTGCACGGGTCGAGTTTTACCAACCCGCACCCGCCCGAACCCGTTAGGACTACCGAACACGACCCGTCACCCGCG
>NW_015150684.1:1023173-1046434 GCF_000732505.1 Cyprinodon variegatus
TGCATTACCGCCACCAACTGCTTGATTTCCTCCTTCAATACTGGCAGTAATATCGCAGATCGTCACTAGGAGGCGAGGAGTCGAGGGACCAAGATGGTGTGATGTGTAAACGGTCGTCAGAACCGAGCTCGGCCTGGTTAACTGATCCGAGCTTCTGCCGGTCTTGGCATGGATCGGTTTTTCAAGGGTAGTGTAAATGGGGTATTAGAGTAGCTCTTAAATGGGAAGCTTAAAAGAAAGACTGCACGGTTCAACAATTTATTTTGATCGCTAAAATCCAAAAAGGGTGACGGGATATGTGTTACAACCTTTTTAATTTAATATTCCTGAATAAAATCCAGTGCAATCGATTTGCTAGGGAATGTTAACTTTAGCACAATCGTGAAGGCAAGGGATACATTTAGGAAGCAGATTAAAGTGACGACACTTCTGTAAAGCTACCAAGACGTGGCAGCAAGACAAGCAATATTCAGGAAAGCAATTGCATGCATACTGTATGTTAAAATATTATCTGTGAAGGGAGGTACTGTATTACAGCAATACCAATACCACAACATTTCTACTACATTGATGACAGCATTATGCAGCTGTGATGCGTTATTGATGACAAAATGGTTTGATTTTTTTTTTTTCAGTAAATGACAAATATGCAAAGATGAATGAAATCATGTCACCCTATTCAAAGTTTTGATTCATAAAACATAAAAACTTTACTTTTAATATTCAAACTTGATAATTATACACTATTAATGTTTGGATTCATAAAGCACATTACATTTGTTGGTTTTAATGTAAGTTAATGTGCAAAAAAGTTGAAGAGTTTTGAATACTTTCATAAAAATGTGTAATGATAAAAAAAAGTCGAAGTTCTGATCATTTTTTTCTGAAAGTCATTATGATTGTAATACATTAAATGCAATGAGGAACTACAAGGGGAAATTTCTCTGTGATGTCAGTGAACCATGCGTCACAACAAATTGGTGTCTGTCTGATAGTGTGTGTCACTATTTGGTGTCCAGCCCTATGCTGTAAGTGCCTTGCTCGCTCTTCTGTGTCCTGCCTACAGACACATGTACCCATTTATCAAACCTTAACCCTAAAGAAGAGTAACTGTAATATTATTATCCACACAGACTACTAAACACATCTCTCTTCCTGGTCTTTTTGCCCAACCCTGTGACTCACTTAATATTATTGTGACAGAAAGGGATCTCTGTTGTAACTAATATGAAGGATATGAAATTAAACATTAAAATATTTCATTAAACTACAGGAAACTCTATAATAATTAATCAAAGTATACATGTCCATCATATCATGCAACCTAAGATTAAAGATTGAACTGGTGTCAGAACCCCCGCCCAAGTACAAACGAACAATCTCTGCTGGCCTTCTACATGCCTCAAAGTTATGTTCTGACAATAGAAATGGGTGTAGCTTTGTGATCATTGACATTTTTCATAGTATGTAGCCAGGTACACACACCTGACATGCTTACTGCATTTCAGAGAACCCTTTTACCTGGGAAAACTGTTTATAAATACTTCCAGTAACGCAGCATCATAAACTCACAATAAACACATAACAGTTCACAGATTAAGAGACTGATAAGAGGTCATTAAACCTGTGGAGTACAGGATTACGTAATATTTCTTGAGGCGCTAGATTTACAGCTGCCGCTACCCCTTTTTTATTGCCTTTTGTAGCTCTAGCTGTGCCACAGGTGACTTTAAAAGGTGAGGCTGCTGTGAACACACCTATGACTCGGGGAAAAGGGTGGATTTAATTTACTACAGTGAATTTTATGTCCCTTCGTTTCTCTGAAAATGTGGGCTTGTGCTCTAAGACCCTTTAAAACAGCAGAGGCATTTGACTTGTGACTGTAAATTTCGAGTGCTGCTTAGAGACCCAAGAAGGAATCATTATTCTCCTCACTGTAAGGCAGACGGAGCATAAATTTGTTTCTGTTTGTTATGTTAGTTTTAGTTTTTAGTTTTTTTGTGCTAATATGACTTTCTCTCCACAGTTTTTGACCTCACTGCAGCTGATCTTATTGAAGTTTGGAAATTAAAAAACGATGCGTTCCACTGCAGAGGGACCACCATGCCCGCCTGGGGTAGTAGAGACAAGCAGCAGCAACAACAACAATAACAACAACAACAACCAGATGAGTAGCAGAGAAAACAATGGAAATTCAGGCTCCCAGTATGCTCTATGTGCATTGGGGGTTGGACTCATTGCCCTTGGAGTAGTGATGATTGTCTGGAGCATAGTGCCTGCTAACACAACTTTTAATAGCAGCAGCAGTGGTAATTCAGGGGGGAATGGTGGCATGGAGAGCAAAAGACATAAAGCGTCCTCTGTGGCCTTTGTGCTGGCCGGCTCCGGGGTAGCTATGCTGCTGCTGTCTCTGTGTCTTGCAATGAGGAACAAACAACAAGAGAGACTGAGACACCAGGAGGTCCTAAACCGGAGAGAAGCAGAGAGGGAGCAGGAGACAGAAACGTGAGTTCAGTCATGAATATACCTGATTTGTTTTTAGGTCAACAAATACAATAATAATAATTACTGTATAGATTAGGCATTCTGTCTCATTGAGTCTGTTTGGGATAGGAATATTCTCTGAATGATTTGGGTTTTTTTTAAACGTCTTTGATGTTTAAAAAAAAAATGTATTTAGTAGCTAACATGCTAAAGCTTCTGGTAAAGTAAAGAAAAATCTACTTTTAGAATGTTTTTACTGCTTTGATTAGTTTAGCATAAGAATGTTAACTTACTTTTTTTTTTTTTTTTTATGTTCGATTTCCATGGACTAAAAAGCTTTTAAAACACATTGATGATGATAGCAGAGCAAAAGAAATCAAACTTCTCAAACGTGTGTGTCGTGGGAGGGTTGAGCTTCATGTCTTACTCTTATATCTAATGTAGATTTGCTCTGTTTTGCTTTGAGATCCTTTTAAAATGAAAGTCTGCCTCACCAAAGTAGAAAAAAAGGCATTTTAGACCCCTACCAGCCAAGGTGGGGTAGTCTTTATATAAATTACTAGACAGAGGAAGAACTTTAAATAACAGCTTTAAGTCATTTTATAATTATATATTAGAAACGATAGTTTATGTTAATGATAGAACTTTTTCATGCTTAATGGTAAAAAAGAATAAAATAAATCATACATCTGTTTTGCTTTCTTTGCTTTTTCACAAATTTTTAAGGTCACCTTGCAGCTACCACTTTCACAACTATTGAAAAAAATCTGTTTTAATAGTAACTGACAGCATATTCGAAATATTCAGCAGTGGTATTGTGTGATTTCTTTTATTTATATGTCGAAAGCCTAGTTACGGTAGCTCCAGAGGTGTCAAAAGTATGGATGTTTGTTACTCAAGTAGAAATATAAATT
Source organism: Cyprinodon variegatus (assembly GCF_000732505.1). NCBI lineage: Eukaryota > Metazoa > Chordata > Actinopteri > Cyprinodontiformes > Cyprinodontidae > Cyprinodon > Cyprinodon variegatus. The sequence continues at coordinate 1,026,572 of NW_015150684.1, forward strand.
CTACTGTTTACAAATACTATTGTAGAAGTTAGAGCATCAACTTAAGCTTTTTACTCAAGTCAAAGTATAAAAGTACCATTTTTAAAACTATATAAAGTATAGAAGTGAAAGCAATGCAGGAAATACATGATCACCTTCTCAATTTTATCTTTAGACTGCTTTAATAAAAATCGTCAAGATCCGCTCTTTACTGTATTGAACCTGTTTTTTTTTATTTTGTTTCCAAGTTTTGATAATTGAAATTTATTGATCTTACTTTGGAGAAATTTACCTCTGTATTTAACCCACCCCCTTGGGGGATGGGCTGCCATCGTGGAGCGCCCAGGGAGCAATGTGGGGTTAAGGGTCTTGCTCAGAGACTCAAAGTGGCAGTCTGTGGCAGTGAGGCTCGAACTCCGAACCTCAGGGTTCCAAGCACTATGCCCTAACCACTAGGCTGCCACTCCCCACATTTTCAGATAAAAGATTGAACTTTCCTGGTGTGATCAGGGATCAAAAACTTGGCTGTCGAAGGCCTATAATAACTACATAAGCAGACAAAAAAAAAAAAAAAATCATGTACACTTCATGAAATCTGAGGAGGATTTATTTCTCCAGAATTAAAGACAGTAAAGGCAATTTTTATTATTTTTCTAGGTATATATATGTATAGAAATCTGACAATTTCACTGACCCAGCACTGAGTGATTTGCATGATATTGATTTAAGCGTTTCCATCTCTGCAGGGCTGAGGAGCAGGCCCAGCGCTATGCAGTACCCAGCTATGAGGAGGTAATATGCAGCGGGCAGTACCCTGTTCGCCAGAGCAACCTTCGTCCAAGTGTCTCCCAGCTGCCATCCTATGACGAGCTGGTCCAAAGTGACAGCATCCAATACGAGAACGAGGGCGCCGAGGTCAACACTACCATACCACAGCCTGCCCTAGCCTGTATAGCTCCCTGCGCCACGGTTTCCACATCAAGTCACAGATCAGGAAGAAACAACCGCAATTTCCTCCCCATCAAAATACGAAGGATTAAGTCAGAAAAACTACCCATGAAAAACACTGGTAGCTCCCAACCTACCGATGGAATCAGTATTGAACCTCTTACCCCTCCACCACAGTATGAAGACAAGGTGCCTCCACTTTAAGATTTATAGCTTAAAACTTTTGACAGAATTTCCTGGTAGCTTCCATGTCCAGTGTTTGTGGATCTGGATGTGCTTTGCTCGGCCTAAAATTGAATGTGGCTTCTTGCTTTTGGGTGAAGCATATTATTTGCTGAAGTTTGTCATCATGGCTCATGATGGTAAATTACCCTACAGAGAAGCCTGTCGTTTATGGGCCTTACTGGATCATACCATGCAGAGACAAAGTTATGTCAAGCTGTGTTGTTTTAAACTCTAAATCCAGCGTTCTATGTTATGAAGTCGCACTCCTCTCCGTGTTGATTTAAGAGGTGAATTGATGGTAGGTAATAGTGCAGTTAATGAGACATTAGAGAGGGCTATCTTTGAGGAGTTAATCGGTAAGTGCCATTTAAATACTTGTGATTATTGAATCTAACTTTTTTATATCTGTGGTATTTCATTAATGAAAATGGTTGAATTTTAAAAGAATGTAATCATTCTGCTCATGCTGAAGGCTAGCAGTCTCGTGGAGCTGTTATGTCGTAGCAAAACCAGCTTACATCTGCAGTCATGTGCAGATGCTTGCATTTCACTGACAAGAATGCCCTGTCGGATGAGATTTAAAGGTTGTCACAGCTGCCTGCAAACTGTACTCCCTGATATTGTTTTTTTTTTTTTTTACAATCCGAGATTCGTTATTTGTAGGCTTTTTGTACATCTTTACCAAGGGTGCCTAGCAATAGGAGGGACATCTCACTGGATTCATATGTTTACATGTTTGATGAATAAATAAAGCAGTTTAAAATAGAAATACCACTGTTAAAATTTGTGGTGCAAACTATGTTTTATATGTATGTAAAGTGGCTCGTTTAAAAAAAAATCTAAGTTAATCAGATGCCATTCACATGCGAAACATAGCTGTACTCACAGCTTGTGCAGCAGCCTTGGTAACAGTGGTACAGTTGTGATTGGTAACCAGTTAAAAGAAATTGCCTTTAACAAAGAGGACATGGCTTTCCAGGAACCATGCATGAAATTAGACAGGTGCTGCTGATTTAAGAAAATGCTAATATCTGACTTGAATGCATCAATGAACACCCTCGAGCTGTAAACACCAAAGGCTTTTCTAACTCTTAGAACTTTTAAAACATCACATGACTTCAATATTGATCCTTTAAGGACGGTGTTGCTGCTCGTTCACAGTGAGAGATGCATAGGAAAAAAGATGATTGCAGGAACTTGGTGAATAGTTTTAAGGCAGTGTTCCATGGTGACTTCTGAAAGGTGGCAGTGTAGTCTCTCCTTCTCAGGGCCTATTTTTTTTATTTTTTTTTCCCTTACTCTGGCTGACCAACAGAAAGACTCTTTGAGTGAGCAGCTGCACCACAAAAACAGCAGCTCCTCACTGGCTTGCTGATCATCATTCCTTCAACCACAGCTTGACTTGCAGTGCTGTTTTCACTCAGACGGTATGCAGGGAAAAAAAACAAGGACAATAAAAATAGATGGTTCCAGACTTTTATTTTTCCTTTTTCAGGGAAGGGAATAGTGTTACAGCATTAAAGGAGCCTCTCAGCACATTCATCTTTCTTTATAAGTTTAAGTATAACCAACCCATGCCCAACTAAGTGACTCATCTGTCATTTAAGTCAATGTTACTCATTTTGTGAAGTTGCACATTTAAGCTTTTTCTCTTTTTGTTTTTTTGCAAAGAAAAAAAGCCCTTTAAACTAGTGTTTCAATTATTTAAACTTGTCACATACTGCATCAGTTCGGTTTTGTAGACACATTACCAATGTACCGTTTGTTTGAAAACTTTTCCAGCAATAACTGTACATGGATTGTTTTACATTGAAGTATATGGATGTAGAAGTCACTTTTTTTTCTACGAGGAGTTTGTTATCCTTTTCATTTCATGTTGCCTTTTTGGGACTACAATTTCTATATTTTATATGTGCTGTGAAAATATGTAGATTTTTTTATTTGTATTATAAAAGTATATATTTTTTGTAGAAGTGTGAAATGTCATTTACTTTATGAATATTTATGATAAATAAAAAGTGTTTGTTTATGATTTCTGGGAATTACTGGCTGTAGTAATTGATGTTGACAAGACTAAACTCTTAAGATAAACTGTGGAAAACACTACTATAGACTTCATACAAGACTTTATTCAAAAAAGGTGAAGAAACTTGAAATTCTAGGACATTAACAGCATTTGGGGAATGGTGTCCCTCTTTAAATGCAAAATTTGCACCATAGATTTAAGAGTAGTTGATTCCCAAAGGTGCAAAGGAACACGTAGGAAAGCTGAAAGACATAATTATTACAGAAACATAACAAATGACATCACCATAAAATTTTTATAGATGGATTTATCCTTTCTTGTCTTAGACATTGTTCTGCTATTTTCGCTAGAGCTCATAATTAGTTGGAATACTACAGGCCATATCAGAAAAAAAGTTGTATTTTCTCTGTTGTGACTTATAATCCAAAGTAAAGTGCAGAAATTAACTGCTTCTCACTTTGTTCATTTAACCTTTGAATGATCTGAATAATGTACAGACTGCAGAATGTTGCAACCCACATCAGAGCTAAAACTTACAACTCTTCCAAAAGACTATCTGGGTTTTGGCAAAATTCAGAGCCACAAGAGTCTCGCTGTAGGTGAGATAGTTAATCAGGCTATGCATTTTCCTTTTTTCTGTTTTCCCTTTTCTGAAAATGTAAACATTATATGAAGCTTTTAGGTATACAGTACTTAAATTCCAATGCAAACCTTTGGTACAGCAAGCTGTAATGTTTCAGTAGCGAGGACAGACCATAAGTCGAGCTTCAAGAAGGTGACATGTCCAACTAAAAGCAGGGGGAACTGCTAAAGAATGTGAGCTCCAAGATTACTGACTGTGACGAAGATATGAATGTTTTAGGCTAAATTGAATCAACAATTTTTTCTTTAGGTAAACCCCGTTAGGTTTAGAGGATTTCTGTCAATAGATTTGAGCTGGACAGACATTATATATCCAATATTAAAGCACATTTTTTAAAATATAGAGTTACTTGCTGTTTTTGATACAGCAAGATCTAACATGCATGCAAAGCTGTTTCATCATTTAGAGACAAATAATTGTTCTTGAGGAATGTCAGCCTGAAGTCTACAGTGCCTTGTTAAAGTATTTAAATGTTTTGAGCTTTAACATTTCTCACTACTCAACCATAAACTTATGTTTTCTTTTAGCGTTTTTTTGTGACAGATTAACGTCATAGGTTTACATTTGTGAAAAAAAAACAAAACAAAAAAACATACGCTTATGGATGCATAATTCAAGGTAATGTTATGTTATACCACTACAGGAAATTATTTTTGCAAAGATATCATTTGATTATGTTTCATCCTATTGTGAAGGTAAGGCAGCATGCGTCCGACTTTTGGGTCAGCTAATAGTGAAGCATTGTCTTGTAGTTCTTTGAGCCACTCACATGAAAGACAAACCCAGCTGTGGACGTGCAAGGCCCCATATAGGAGGACTACATCCAGATCGAAAATATGACGCCATGATTATAGTATTAGAGAAAGCTGCAGAGGAAGACAGCTCCATCAGATCTTCATGTCACTCTTGTAAAAACCAAATAATACCTTTCGGTTTAGGAGAATAAAATAAACAAAAGCCAGTAAATACTACAGTATAGTTCAGCAATAAAACAGCATTCAGGTCAACTGATCACTCACTCTCCTATGTAAACAAAAATCATCAAGCAAAGTTTGGTTACTTCCGACAAGGCAGGATGTGTTTTTCCTCATGAGTAATATCCTCAGATGTGACTTAATGAACCATCTTCATAGGCTCTCCAAGCTGAGCAGCTCCACTCAGTAAATGTTGACTTTGTCTATAAATATGTCCTAAAGAGAAATTGTCCTTCTGTCCATTAGAACATGTTTTAGTGATGTTTGTTTGTCAGATTTATAATTCTCCAGATATTGGGACACTATTATTAATTATATTCACTACATAAATCAAGCACCTATTTTTATTTAAGAGAGTTATCTTATTATTCCCTTCATGTAGCATTTGAACTATAAATGTCCTGTTTTCATTAGTGGAAAGTGGAAAATCCAAACCAATGGCTCAAAAAAACCCTTTGAATGATAGTTTATCCTTATACTGTAATGCATTTTACTTAGTGAATTAAGTTACTGAAATGAATTAAATATTCACAAATTTCTAATTTACTGAACATGTTTTTCCATAGTTTTTTATGGTTTGAAAACAAGAAAAGGTTTACAGATGTTTCTGCTATTATATGCAGGAAATCACAACTAGATTGATAAGCAAATGTTAACATTAACTTAAATCACTGTAAACATTTTACTGCACCTTATTTTATATAATGAAAAATAATTACATATTACTGGGAAATAATTTATTAAAAAATTAAAAGTACAAGCAAATGGGAAAAGCTTTTGAACACACTTCATCTTATTGGCTACAGAATAAACTTCCCAGATCATCCAATGAATTAGGCTAAAGTGGAAGCTGTTATAAAGAACTTATTCTTTTCCCAACTGCACGTTTGTTTCTAGGAGGAAGCAGGATCAGAAAGGTTAGAATCAATACATAAAAGTCACTGGAGACCAGAATTAAGTTTCACCCACTGTATTAAGCAGAGTAGGTAGATCAGGTTCCAGGTGGAGCTGAAGAGCTGCCTTTGAAAGGGAAGTCTGGGAGTCTCTGCTGAGAACGCTGCCCCCCAAACCCAGTCTCAGATAAACAGAAGACCAGTACAAGCAATAAACATTCTTAAAAAGCTTAAAACCAAAGGGCTAATAATAATCTGATAACATTAAACTTTCAATAAAGTTAAAATCCTTAGAAAGCATTATAAAACATCACAAGAAGGATAAAGATCTTCTGACTTTTAGTTTTCAGTCTTGAGGTTCCAGAATACATATCTTGGGTCAATGTTACCCGCACCTTTGGTACAAAATCTAAACATATAAACTGACCTACAGAAAGTTGTCACATGTCGTTTTTTGAAGGCCCTGACTGTAACTGGCATGCATGTAGTGCCCTCTGCTGTTTGGCTAAAGCACTACCTCAGATATACCAAAATAATATGAAAGACTGCATTAATTCACATGACAAGGTGCAAAAATATCAGTTATTTTAAAGACCAAAGGTCTTAGATCCCAACACTAAATCAGAAAGAACATCAACCTATTTTCCAGGTTGTAAATCTCTGATACACCCAGTGAGGTTTTTGGAAATTCAAGTGTAGGAAATAGCATGGAATTTCCATAAACAGCCAATTCACACTTAAGGTGTGTATCCTTTATTTTATTGTGAATTAAACATCAAACGCATGTCAGAGACAAAGGAAATGTCAAATGGTTGGTGATAATATTTTTCCATTATGTTTATAATCCATGAGGACAAGAGATGTTTCAGTGATTGAGCAGTCAGTTTAGTTATATGAAAAATAATTAGTTAAAGTGCACCCTTATGCTGGATTCCTTCATTGGATGTGTTCTTTTTCTTTTCTAATCTGTTGCTTTTTATCTTAAAGGAAACGGTCAATCTTGAAAGATATAAAAACAATAACAAGAGAGATCATGATTGTATACAACCATTTAGGAAATCTATAATCGAGTATCCTCTTTAAGGTGGCATTATCTATAGAAAGCTTTTAAGGAAATGTTAGATCATGTAAACGTGTAACATGAAGTACTTGAATTTCTTCTGTGCTTTTTTGTGTGTTAGGTGTTTTTCACGCTTATCTTAGATTTTGGTTTATAATTTATCCTTGCTACCTCTACATTATTTTTGTTTTGTTTCTGTCATGTTTGATTTCATATGTTGGATTATCCCAGTGTCTGTTCCAGTTGATTATAAGTTGTCCACTTTTCCTGCCAATTTGCAGAAAATGAGTTAAATATTGTCCACCTGTGTTATACGGTAAGGTTTCTGATGTGCTAAGCATATATATTCTTTAGTTCTGTTTACCTTTGGCTGAAACATTATTTGTGCCCATGCTATGCTTTGTTTTACTGTTCACACTTCACTAGACTTTACAGTGTTTGTGAAAGTTTTACTTTTACTCATTTCCTTAAATCTTATTTATACTCATCATTCTGCTCCTCCTCATTTGTCCAACTCCTTGTAGGACAGGGAGACGGTTGAATTCAAATATATACCACCCTTTTCAGACTATTTAAAAAAAAAAGAAGAAATCTCCTTCCCATAATAACCAATTATCAGTATTTTTGAATTTGAATTGAAATGTGTAAAGTTTCAATTTGTAAATAAATTCACAAATTTAGCATGTACTGTCCAGCTGTTTTACTTAAAGTAAGTATGAGTAATACCACAAGGGCACTTATGCGCTTAGTTTTGTTAAGTTAGAAAATGATCAGTACAACAGTCATGGTTTGCAATCTTACCATAATTTAATTTATTTATTATTCTTACCTTTCATCCAGAATCAATTTAGTCCCCGAGATGTTACCTACTTTATATGGTTATAATTGGTTCTTATTTATATGTGTTTACTCAAGAAATCCTTAGTAACAAACAGAATTTTAATTGAATGACTTTATACCACTTTGGCAACAAACATCTTTCCTAATTGTTAAAAGTCAGTATAAGCTGGTTCCAATGTTTTTCTCATTTTCTATAAGACTCACACACTGAGTGAATAAAAATTAACATGACGCAAAATATCAAGTATAAGAAAAGATTTTATTTCATTTAGACTCTAAATTTAAGAATGACAAGAGTGACACCTTTAGTCCTTTAATGTGCTCTATTAGTAGGCCACCATTTTCTGTAAAAGAAATCACAAAAACATATTAGGCTTTTATAAAATGTATCACATTAATATTTTGAACACTACAAATATCGGTGTAATAGCTGTTTTCAAAGCTCACATTGTTGATCCAGTCCAGGTAAGAGCTGACTTGAGTAAAGACAGTTGGCTTCTTGTGGTAGTTGCAGCTCAGTCCAGAGCCAAAGCTAACAATACCATGAACCTCCCAGGCTCCATCAGAGCCCACACAGTTCAGAGGGCCACCAGAGTCTCCCTAAATAGTCCCATAAAAACAAATAGTCAAAAAAGCACAATCTAAGAGTTTAAATGTGACACACCTATGTGCATATCTGAAAGGTTTCATGGATTTTAAACCTCTGCACGTTTCAGCACATTTTAGAGAGTAACATATTTACAATGTTTTAAGGTAATATGTAAAAATGTCACTCTGAAATTCTGATATTGACACATATTGATATAGGTCAGGTATTTAGGTATAAGTCCTGCTCAAAAGCTTAGTAGATAAATGATCAAAAGGATTCAAAGTTCTGAGAATATTTTTTTCATGAAAAAAAAAACAAAAAACTTATCCATTAATACCAACAGGAAGAGTGAGTGTTTATGGATTGACAATAAATATTACAGAATATTATTGTTTCAAACTCACATTACATCCTGAGACAATTCCGTCTCCACCAGCGCAGACCATGTTCTCCGTCACCTGAGAGCCCCACCAGTCGGACTGGCTGCAGGTAGCGTGGTCCACAACAGGCAGCAGAGCCTGCTGCAGGATGTCAGCAATGGGACCTCCAGCTGTGCACAAAAAAGATGCAAATTCTCTTTAGCTAAATACTGCTGGTAAACCACTAAATAGCCATCACCATTAATCTATCTTATTGTAACTTGGCTAATTAACAAATACATTAAGTCGGGAATAAACAAAGCACATGACCTGTATACAAAATTGTATACAATAACAATCAACCCTTCATGAAATAAGGTTTTAGAGCTCCTTTTTCAGTTTTTACATCAGTTACTCAAGTTTTATCAGCTGGCTCCATTAAAAATGATAAGAACAAGAAAAAAAAAGATACAGATTTCAAAACCACAGACAAATTTGAAATGAAATAGAAATGTGAAATATAAATTATACTAGATATATATATCAAAACTAGGATGCACAGATCATATTTTTTTCTGGCTGGTTTTATTGTTGAAATTGTGCTTGAGATCTGAATGCCAAATCAGATATTCTGTAAAAAAAAAACAAAAAAACAAAAAAACAAAAAAAAAACTTGATGTAGGTTGTTTAAAAAATATAATAGTTTTAAAATTCAACAGAAAATGTAGTATTTCTTTTTGCATTTTGGTATTGCTGGGGACAAAAATGCAGAAAACAGTAGCAAAGTAAATTCGATAAAGATAAAGATTCGGTAAGTAGGCAGAAAAAAACAACATAGCAGCTGACATAGTTAAACCAAGGAGTATTGTTACCACGTACTTTGACTAAATGAAGCTCCACAGGTTAATAAACAAATGTGAAAAAATTGTTAAAGACAGGGACATGGAGGCCCTTGGCTAAAAATAACACTAATAACAAAACACACAAGAAAATAATAAAACATACGATGCAACAATGGAACGAAAATTGTTAAACTAAACAACAAAGTTAGACATTCACAAGATTATCTAAGTTTATCTTTTTAATCATATGATCCAAATTATGTTTAACTTAAAAAAGGTGCATCAAAATATGTACTTTGGATGAATACATTAATTAACAGAAGTCATTTTTACATGGAATGAATAGGTGAGAGGATATATTCAACATTGAGCCTGCTGACCACCAGACAGAGCCACTTAAGGGAAAACTGTCCAGTGCCGGTCAGTGGTCAGTTTAGACAAGAGGCACTAAAGCTAACTGGGATTTATGAGTACCAGAATAATGATTTTTAAGAAATAATCAATATTTCATAAAGTCAAACATTAAGTTACTTAAAAGTGATTTAAATGTGCCCACTATTGAGTTAAAGGGAATCTGGATCATACTCCATCATTTTTGCAGTTTATGGAAGTATTCTTAATGTGTAACTGAATGCAACATGCAAATTCTGCATGCTAGACTTTATTAAGGATAACAACGGATGGGAAGCACAGACAGGTTAAATAAAAAAGCAACCTCAGATGATGATTTTCTGACCTGGCAAAATTAAATAAATGTAACTTACTGTAAAGACGACCCCATCCAGTCACATAACAAGGTGCATTATGTGGGAGGATAAAGCCATCAGCGGGAAGACAAGCAGGTTTGATGGTGTCAGATAATTCAACAGGTGCTTCGAGTTTGATCAGGGCAATGTCATTACTGTGAAAAAACATTCAACTTTAAAAGTACTCCAACTGTAGCCTTCTTTACAAATACAGTTCAGACCACAATGAGTTACCGAATGAAGAAAGAGTTCCAGTTCTCATGCACAATGATGTTGGCAGTACCAAGGAATGCAGAGCCATTTTCCTCCTCAATCAGGTTGTGCTTTCCCAGGGCCACTCTGTACTGCCTGCTTGAGCTACGAGTTGAAAAATCAGACGTAACAGAGATCTTTGTAAACACTGTATTCATTTTCTTTTTTTTTTTTAGCAACATGTAAAACAAAATAATTTTACATATAACACTTCAAGCCTTCATATTAATGTGTGACAGCCTCCCACCTGATACAATGAGCAGCAGTTAGAACCCACTGGTTAGAAATGAGGGTACCTCCGCAAGTGTGTCTCCATTCGCCGTTATTGTTGTACTGCAAGGAGATCTGTAAAAAATACCAATCGTTATCTTCACGTCCAGTTATCATTGTATCCGCTGGTGTTGATGTTGCTACTGTTTGAATAATTAAATTTCTGATGGAAGCTTTTTAATTCCTACTTTAATTATAAACTAATCAGGATGAGTTTTAAGTGAACTTTATTGCTTGACTTTACTGATATGTGAATACCTGCTATTAATCACTCACTTCGCTATTTAAAATAGCTTTTAAGCTTATTTATTTTCTTTACATGTCCAAATATCAGATCGAACTGCCTGAATCATTTCAGTGACCCTAAGTTTATAGGTCCCTTTAAAAGTTTTTAGCTCTTCGTATTATGTTTACCTGCCATGGCCAGCTGTGAGGCCTCACATCCTCTCCATTAACCACTCGGCTCACCACCGGCCGGAAGGTTGGATCGCCACACCCGTAGGCTAAAAGCAAAGAAATAAGTTAAAATAGCTAACTGAATCAGACTTATTTCATTTAGATATGTGGTGCAATGAATAGAGAAGTTAACATGACGAATAGAGGATAGAAAAATTTGTTGGTGTTTTTTTCTTACCACCAGCTACAAGCAAAGCAAGCACCACAAACTTCATTGTGTCAGTGTCTTCAGAGTTTGCAGCAAACTTCTGACATATTTATATCTTTCACCAACTTTCTTATGTAAACTGCAACTCTGGATCTTTTTCCTGGAAACATACCATGAGAAATTCAATGAATGAGGCGGAGCAATACACGCAGGCTAGCAGATGTAGATTTGGACTCCAAGGTTATGGTGTTTTGAGGAAGCAGTTTCTATTTGTTCCTCTAACTTTTCCAGTATTTTACTGATTTGGACTTAATGTTGGTGTGACACACTGCCTTCATAGGTCACTTAACTACTAAAAAGACTACATGTGTGCAAATAATCGTTATCAGTATAAATCCAAATATTCTGTGAAGGCGGTGAAGAGGTGTGTGAAAAAAACACTCTCATGCAGACCAAGGAAAAAAGCATACAGGCTAGGAATACAGTTTCCAAGAAGTTCAAAGCAGAGTTAGGGTCCATTCTCACAGTTATTTGACTATATACGTATATCTATGTATGTAAAACACTCATATTTCCAATTTAAAATGGAAATAAATTGTCATTTGTGCAACTCAACTCAGAGTGCCTGCGCACTCTATTATGATGTATGCTACAAATAGGCCTTTATTAAAAAAAAAAAAAAAAAAAAAAACATGATTAATACCCACACTTTTTAGAGTCAAATGATCTTCCATCAATTGGTTTTCAACAAGTCATTTAGCAGTCACAGTTAAATGGGAACAGCTGTCCCAGTCGGAAGAGACCAAAAGCGAACTTTTGCCTGACATACAAAACACTACATGCAGTAGAAAATGAATCCTTAGCAAGCCATCACTGCAGTGACACAAGGTGGTACAGTGGCAGCCCTAGCCATACAATAGTTTTATTCTATTTCATGTTAGAAGACAGATTAAGCTTACAGTAAGTTTGAAAAAGAAAATAGTAAATGATACCAAAGACTTGAAAATGGGTCCACATTTTTAATTCCAAAACAATGACCCCAAATCTCCAGTATATATATATATATATATATATATATAAAACTGTATTCGGAGCAAATGTAATTTCCCTCTGGGATTATTAAAGTATTTCTGATTTAAAAAATAAAAAGCAGAATCCTGTTTTGGAAAAGCCTACCAAAGTCCGGGGGTAAATAACTAACTTACTGTTCATAAACATCCTCCTCAATCGATCTGACTGAATATTTTTTGTAAGAAAATCAGGACATAATCTTCAGTCTGCAGTTATGAAGAGCTTGTATAGTCAAAGACTGAAGGACTTGCAGCTGTAACTCCAGTAAAATACTTTTTCTCTGTTCATTGACTCATAGAGGACGTATCTTATCATAGTGGAAGTATACAAGCACATTGAACACTTTTAACATTTATATTTCTAGAATATTATTAAGATTGTAACTCTGTTTTCTTTCATTTTGCAACTTCAGACATTTTTGTCTAGAGGAATTTACTCTTGATCAATAATACAAACTCCCAGTCCCACATTTTAACATTCTTGTTAAAGTTTTTAACTGCAAATGAATTAAAATATTATGAGTACTTTGAAATGCTTTGTTGTTGGTAATGTAAGGCAAGTTTTCTCTTTTAACTTGGTTCACTTCTTGACATGCAGATCAGATTATATTAGACATTAAAGATTTCTTTTTAACTAAAGATGAAATTATAGTAAAACACACTTTATTTACCCCATATAACCAAATGAGAAGTCTTTATTTAATAAAAAACAACAATACATCAATGAAAAAAAAAAACTAGATTTAGTACAGTTTCTCAATAAAAGTGTTTTCTAAGCTGTTAAAAAAAAAAGCTGAGCACACCAGACGACATCTGTGTGCTTCTCACAAAGATACAGTGGACATGGGAGAGATACGATGCATTTATTTTTACCTTATCTTCAAGGCTAGATTTGCTTTTCCAGTCAAATTTTCCTGGCTTAAGCTTAGAAAACTGTTCACAATTTGTTTGATGTGCCTACAATGATATGCTATATAAAGAGCTGCAAGTCACCATAAAACTCACTGACTGTCACAATGATGTTTGTGATCTTGGCCTTGTTTGTTGCTGGTGGTAAGCTAACTACGAAATTCACTGACTACAAAAATGTGTTGCTGAATGTCCTAAGCATGAGGCTGTAATCCAAATGTATTTTGGTGATCTATAATTTGCAAGAATAACAATGTTTTCTACTGTGCTGTTGTCTTGTAGCCTACGGTTGTGGCGTGCCCACCTACCCCCCTGTCCTCTCAAGGGTGGTTGGTGGAGTAAATGTCCGTCAGAACAGTTGGCCCTGGCAGGTATTTACAATTCAAATAAGATTATATAACTTGGATTGTTTCCTCAAATTATGAAACGTATGTGTGAATTTTTTATGCTCTTCTTAGGTGTCTCTGCAGTACAAGAGTGGTAGTTATTGGTACCACACTTGCGGTGGTACCCTGATCTCCAGTGAATGGGTTCTTACTGCTGCTCACTGCATCGGGTAAATTAATGGCTGTCAAGACAGCAGTTAACTTGTATCGATTTAAACTATGCAGACAAATTTTCTTGGCTGTTTGATTCTCTGTCATTACTATCACTGTTTCCCCTTGAGATGGCTCAATAATTTGTAATTAAAATCTGTGCTTTTATTTTTATTATATGAAATCAAAGAATGTTGTAATGCTTTATATGCCTTTGTTTTATTAGTTCCTTACTTATGTAATTGTTTTATATTAGTAAAGATTTTTATTGAGTACATTTTCTCATATTTAATCAGATATGTTTCTTTGTTTTTCTTGTGGCAAAACAGAAGCCGCACCTACAGAGTCTACCTGGGAAAACATGACCTCACAGCCAATGAGGCTGGGTCAGTTGCCATCAGCCCCACAAAGATCATCGTTCATCCTAACTGGGACTCTTACAATATCCGGTAGGTAATAGCTTTTTCACAAAGTATTCTCAACATGTGAGGTTTAAAGAAGCTGTCACTGTTCGATGACTGTCGATTTCTCAGTACTGCATTATAACTGATTGTTTAATCTCTATTCCACTGTCTAGTAACGATATTGCCCTGATCAAGCTTTCAAGTCCCGCAACACTCTCATCCAGCATCACCCCTGCCTGTCTCCCCACCTCTGGTGAAATTCTGCCTGATAAGGCTCCCTGCTACGTAACTGGATGGGGACGTCTCTGGAGTAAGTCCTGCGGAAACAATAAGACGGCAGATAATCAGCCTTAACGTCATCTTCCATGCTTCATGTAACATTTTAAGCAGCAGTGTCTTTCATTATTCTTCTGAAGAGCAGTTTAACAGAAGTTATCAGGAATCTTAATGTGACCTTTAGGTTCAAATGAATAATTCATTATTAAAGTTAATCTCTAAATATGCAAGTAATATTAATTTTAATTATATTACATAAACAATTTTTGGACTTCAGACTGTATTCTGAAAAATATTGTTTTTGATAAAGCTGGTGGCCCCATTGCTGACATCATGCAGCAGGCCCTCCTCCCTGTGGTCAGCTACTCCACTTGCAGCAGGTCTGATTGGTGGGGCACTTTGGTCACCAATAACATGATTTGTGCTGGAGGGGATGGTGAGGTGGCTAGCTGCAATGTGAGTCAAACTATCTAAATTTGATCAACTTAATATTTGCCTTACTTGTGCCTGTTAACTATTTTAGTGATTCAAATTTTTCCTTCCCATCCTACAGGGAGACTCTGGTGGCCCCCTGAACTGCAGGAACTCTGATGGTTCTTGGGATGTTCACGGAATTGTGAGCTTTGGCTCAAGCTTGGGCTGCAACTACCCCAAGAAGCCCTCCGTGTTCACCAGAGTCAGTGCCTACAGCAGCTGGATGGACAGTGTGAGTGGAAAAATCTTGCGTGTATGCATATGGTGCTGCATGGTAGAGGAAACTATTTGGATGCATTAGAAATCTAAAAGATTTCTTTAAATATCTGATATTTGACAAGATGACCTGTTATAGTACTGATTTAAATAATGCTTTTATATTTTACAGGTTATGACATCCAACTAAAACGACTGGAGAACTTGATGACAGATGATTTTGTTGCTTGAGAAATAAATAAATGATTAAAAAATAACTATCTTTTTGCTTCAATCAGACCTCAAACAAATGCACTCACTACATCCAAGTGTATTACATATGCATGCAAGAATGACCAGTGTAAGTGAGAAAAATCTTACCATCAACTTACCAGTGTTGCTAAGTTGATAAATTATTTTTGAGTAGAATAATTTGTAATTAATAAAATTTTTATTTATCATTTAAATCAATGATAAATAAAAAATCTGACTACATCATGACAGCCTTGAAATGGGCATGGGCTCATCAGGTATATGCCATGAATGCTCAACGGCCACCCCAGTCCTAGCTGGTGTAAAAAATATCCCAAGGAGGTTAGAGGGTAGGCAGACAGACAGCAGAAATTCTTCTTACTGTGTGACTTAGAGTTCTTTAAATCTCCAGAACCAGAATGAGAAGACTGAGGACAGGTATGCACTTGAGATTAAAACACTAAAGGAAAGAACTTGGGTAGCAAAGTGTACATTTTACTTATACTCTTGCCCATATTTACCAGCTGTCCTTTATCTCTCATGTAGCAATAAGTATCATAACAATTTTCAAACCCACATATGTAAGGTTGGGTGGAGGTTTGAAGGACCAAATGCAGAGACTGAAGCTGAAGTGGTTTATTGTAGATTTAATATAGTTTCCAACAGAAGCAAAAGTCCAAAAACAAAATACTGAAATCCAGAAAAACTTACATGAAGGGTAAATAAATTATGATGAGGAACCAGCAAACAGTGACTGAACAAGAGGTGTAAATATGGGAGAGAAATCAGCAGACTGGGAGCAGGTGTGGACAGAGGAGTCTAGAAGGGAGCTCGGGGAAATGCGCTGACACAAGAGGGCAACAGAGGGCAAACAAGAAACACAGAATAACTCAAATACAATCAAAAAATACCTAGAATAACACAAAGGGAAATAAAACCAATGAAAACTCAAAGAGAATTTTTAAACAGAACCAAAACCATGACAACATACAGCTTTATAGCGTTCTCTAGGTGCCTCTAATAACTGAAGTGAGATAGACTGCATTTATTATTGTTAATATCCTCTTTTCTCTGATTTGCTGGACTAATGAAACCTTACCTGGAATGTTCTCAATGGCTTCAGTTTAAAGTATGAATTCATAAATATGCCCCAAAATGCAGAAGACCAAACAGAGAGACCAGGGTAAAGTTTAACAGGTTTATTTGAATATGGTGATGAATCCAGTGCTGCTCAGAACACTGTCAAACCGGAACTGGAAGGTGAGGGGAAGACACAGCAGTTAGTTCAGGCTCAGTGGGCTCTACTACCATCCGGACCCTGCCGCATCCCGGGCAGAGAGGGGTCCATGACCAATCACCACATAATGCACCCTGAAGCCCGGCCCATCATTTGCATATAAAGCATAAAAAAATAATAATAATAATAATAAAATCCAACCATGCCACATCAAAGGATTAGATATAGACTCCACATTGAACCCCCCAAAAACCCACCCACCATTGGATCCCAGACAGCACCATGAGAAAATAGAGGCACCAGAAGAATAAGTGTGAGCAGAACGGATGGCTTTTAACCTACTCAGTATTGGATTTAATGGCCAAGAAGACTCTAGGTAGAGGAACCTCACACTCTCTTCAATCAAAAAGCCTGTTTCAGAGCTAGTTATTCTCTAAAACTATAGCAAGTATAATTTTCAGTTTCTACCCTTTCAAACTAGTACCCCTAAAGCAGACTATAGTAACACATATAAATAAACACTGGTTTATATTATATATTATTTATTAATAACACACACTACAGAGTAATCCTAATATTATGACCTTGTCCTGATCTGTCATTGCTGACCCTAGGGCACACCACAGTAATCAAAACACCATGACCATTCTCCACATAAAGAACCCCAAAGCCCTGCCTGTCATTTGAATATGACAGCCCCTCTTATCCCCTAAAAAAACAATGTGGACCAAAAAGTATCACATTTAAATAAAACCCATCCACGCAACATCTTAGGGTAAGATATAGACTCCAGTTTAAACCCCAGACAGCACCAGAAGCAAAATGGAAGGCATAAAAAAACTAGAGGTGAGCAGACAAAACCTCTTTGACCCATAAGCTAATATCATATCTACCTGTTTAATAATAAGTATCATGAGTATAAGATTAACTTGATGTACTTTCAAACCAAGCGCTTATATCAGATTTTAGTTTCACATAGCATGCCAGTTATAATTTTAAAGTTTGCTAGAGGTCTGCAACCAGATTCTAGAATAAAAGCACTAGAGTGAGCTTTACATTACTCATCTTACTTGGTTGCAAGTGGATGCCCTGTAATCAGACACTAGCTTCGTATATAAAACACTTGTTTTTAACAGAACAAACTTGTTTAGAGCTCTGTAACCAGACTAGAACCCAGTGTTTTCCTATTTAATAAGACCACTATAGCATGCTGTACATTGTATCACTCACTTATCTGATTTCAGGCTAGTGGCCTGTAATCAAACACTACCTCCACATAGAACTAAATACTTACTTTTATTCTATTCTATTAAATATTAAGGTAGGCTAACTTTATTGACAACATTTTCAGATTAGACATCATATATATTTAGCTACTGGTGAAGATTCTCAGGCATCCAGGTCATAGACATAAAAAAAAAAGTAAAAAAAAAAAAAAAAAATCTCAGGCATCCAGGTCATAGACATAAAAAAAAAAGTAAAAAAACAAACAAACAATGGATTAATAATTAATAAAAAAGACAATTAAAGCTCTGAACTCAACACTAATTCTGACAATTTGAATTGGAACAGCGTCCTGGATGATAAACGAAACGTCATCAAACTTGGAAACAGTCCAGTGGATTGTTTTTTTTACTTTTCTGGAATATATATTTAGCTGAAACTTTATGAGTAGGTTACAACGCTTCATAATGGAGGAAACTTTAAGATCCTAATTATTTTCAAAAGACCTCGAGCTTTCTGTTTAATATTATACATTTACGCAGCTGCCAAGGCCTGAAAATATTAGAGAAAAGCACCTATTCAGGGTTATGTCATGTAAATAAATTTTATCCTCCCAATTTTATTTGAATCTAAATATAAAAAATGCTAAAGGCTGTCCTGCATGTTTTATATGTGTGTCTTCTTAACCACTCCTGAATCAAATGATTGTATTTCCTCCTCAGCAACCTCCTGAGTGATCAGTAAACTCAGCCTCTCAGCCGTTCAGTTAATTTTACAAAGGCAACTCAATAAAATCAAATACAGTCAGATTGGTAAAAGGTTTTCTATCTAATGAGGCTCTGCTGATTGCATTCAGTCATCGACATTGTAGGGTTTACTTCTATAGCAACAGCTTACATTGTGTTGTTGACTCTACAGCAATCCCTAAAACCGAGCACAAATTCAGCGACAACAGAGGATTAAACCTCCAGTAGAACCAGTGTGAGAGGTGCTCTGCTAAGGCAGGCTGGGGGTTCAAGTAGGGGGAAACAGACATAGATAAAGAGCATAGAAATACTGATTTATGAATACTTTCTACATTAAAAATGGTAAAGCTAAACTAGCTCCATTAGTGGCTCTTTGGAGTTAGAAACCTTTGCTCTAGAGAGCTTCTAATCAGCACTACAGCCTTGCCCCTCTGCCTATAGACTTTGTTATCCTCAATTCCATTGTTAGACCTTTAAGATTTTAGTTTGGCCTCCTGCGTTGTCCTCCGCAGCGATATCCTGTTTTATTGGATTGGTTTGCTTCCTTGTGGTTAATCCTTTTTCAACAAGGATTTTTTTTTTGTATTTTTGTGTTTTTATTTACTTTCGGTTAATTTGCCTCCATTGTGTGTTCCACACCTTTTTGTAAAATGTCATGTCCTCAGTGTCGGCTTAGATGTCTGTGCTAAAGGAAATTCTTAACATCTAAAACTTCAAAATCTAGCAGCAGGGTAAAGAAAAGCCACGGTGCAAGTTGCTACCTTAGTTATCCCTAGACCTGCAAGACACCTTAACATCTAAAAAACTAAATCTAGCAACAGGGTAAAGAAAAGCCATGGTGCAAGTCGCTACCTAAGGCATCCATACACCTGCCAGATATAAAAACAATCAACAAATTATATCTAGGTGTGACTGTTTTCAGAAATCCAGTCTTTCCACTTCCAATCATCCTCAGATCTGCAATAAAATACACCCAGCTTGTCCTACAAGATGAACCAAATTAAGATGATGAAGGGTTTGGTTCTTCTGCTTAATCCTCAGCTTCTCTTCATTGTGGGAAACTGTTGAAGCAGTTTAAGGAAGGTTCTTCTTAAACATCCCTCTCACAACAAGGCCTCTTCCCAGGGAGCTCATCTTCATCATCTTCCTCTCTCCTCCTCCTCCTGGAGACATATTCTTCTGCATGGACTCCTCTTGCTCCTCGTGGTTCCATGGGAGTCTGAAGTTGGGTGGAATCCTCTGGGTGAATGGAGGATGTGGTGGAAGGTGGTCATCATCTTCATCATCTTC
>NW_015150684.1:1047002-1048383 GCF_000732505.1 Cyprinodon variegatus
CAGTAAAAAACCTTTTTCATTAAACCCTGGAAAATGATGGAGTCCTCTATGAACAAACTGTATTATTACTGGTGACAGATGGGATTGAATTATTGACATTCACCTGAGGATCCAAACAAGGGCTGCAGAAAAACGTTTAAATAATATGTTGATCTAAATTAATGTTTTAATTCTTCTTTCTCCCTAAAAAATAAACATGTCATCCTTCTTTCTAAACTATTAATTAAACATTCATTCTTTATGCCTTCCTCACACAGTTAGCAATGACAGCCCTTATAATAACCTCAGTCAACTTATAAACATGTTATAGCCAAAAAATCTAAAGGATCTGATTTTTAAACAAATTGGGAAAAAAATGTGTTTTAGGAAACAAACAAACAAAAAAAATCACTTTAATGATAAAGTTGTTTATTGTTGTATCCAAGAAGACCAAAATGATGCGATTGTCATCTTTGATAGGTATCAAAGCACAGACTGCAGCAAGTTTAAGCTTTAAAGTCCAGGTTAGAAAGAGAGGTTAAAGATCCAGCAACTTTTAGAGTCGTTTCCGTTTCCATGGCAGCGGATGAGCGTGCCCTAGCACGTGTGAGAAGAATTAGAAAAAACTTGCTATCTGCACCAGCTAATGAGTGACAAGCAAAGCACAATTTTCTGCAATAATATGTTTGTAAAAAAAATTGAAATCTAGTCATTTTTGTTGAAATAAGTGCATTTGTTCTTGAATTGAGAAGGTAAAAAAGACATTTTGACAATGGAACAAGATCATTTACATTTAAAATAAGAAAACACAACTGCATTGTCTTAATTTGAGTGCATATTATCTATATATCTTATTTTAAAAGTAAAAATAATCCTCTGGTAAATCATCTCATTTATATACTCAAATTAAGGGTAAATGCACTTAATTTAAGACATTTTTGCTCATTTTTAGATCGTTTTTCCAGAGCATCCTCACCTAAAGCTGAGTTCAGTCAAAGCTTGCATTTAATAAGGCAAAGGAGCAAGTTCTAGAGTTCACTGCCCACTTTCTAAGTTTTTCTATCATAGTTTGAAATATTGTATAATAAATCTGAATTTGAAAAGAAATTTTAATCTGAACGTAAGAGGTGTATTTTTTCTGATCACCATTCTGTTTCACATCGATTTACACACACCATTTAGATCTTTGGAGTAAAATAATCTCCACTGCATACAGTATGTCCAGTGGTGGACAAAGTACTCAACAGCAGTACTTGAGTAAAGTATTGATACCCATTGTCAAATCTTACTTAACTACAATTAAAAGTTACTCATTCAAACATCTACTCAAGTTGAAGTATTACATTTTTAAATATTCAAGGGAATATTCAACAAGTATTTGTATTTAAAAATAGAAATAAAA
>NW_015150684.1:1048565-1066473 GCF_000732505.1 Cyprinodon variegatus
TACCAACTCATTGAGACAACAAGTAAATTTCGGGTTCGCAACCCTGAAACCTGAAAGTATGAGTTGGAGTATGCATCGTTTACTGCTCACAAGTAAAGAATGAGCTTCACTTAGCAAGGTCATACAGATTAAAATCAGAATTTTCAAATTACACTTAAAAAGGTCTTGATCTTTCTGACTGAGTAAACTATTAAAACTTCAAACAAAACTTTGGATTCAAAGTAATGTAAAATATACATGACCTACTAGGTAAGCTCCTGCAGAAAAGAATCTGAACCAAATCTTCAATGGGAAGAGATTGGTTGTCTTTATTTACAGGGCTTCTGTCTTACCATGTCCTAAAGACAATGGTATTTTACACTGCAGCTCCAGTTGCCGGATGTATGCTCCTGTGCTTGCCCAGCTGGCAGGCTGAAAAGAAAAATGTGGATTCCCTGTATATACTGTATATATCCCATGCACCCTTTTCTTCCTTTGACACATTCTTCTTCATTGATTATTTGAGCAGAAGTAACGAGTACATTTCTTCCCTGTGAGATCAATAAAGTCAATCAAGTCCATCACATTTCTCTCTTATCAGAACTGCTGCATTTAGCATACCCTACTATTCACATTAACAGACTGTGTGATAAACTGGTTTAGGATATAACTATCAAAATATTTATTTAATTGTTCAGATGCTTAACTGTTTGATTGCTTTATGTTACTGAGTGTGATGCTACAAAATTTGCTTCAGACGGTGCTTTAGGTTTTTACATGGATTTAAGTATTTGGAATAAAGGGTTGGTTAGAAAAAAGGTGTAATTGAACATTGTATGCATATTAAACCCAATCGCAATTAAATTGTATTCCAAATGAG
Source organism: Cyprinodon variegatus (assembly GCF_000732505.1). Classification (NCBI taxonomy): domain Eukaryota; kingdom Metazoa; phylum Chordata; class Actinopteri; order Cyprinodontiformes; family Cyprinodontidae; genus Cyprinodon; species Cyprinodon variegatus. The sequence goes on from NW_015150684.1 coordinate 1,049,425, forward strand.
AGAGGTGGTTTATTGTATGCAGGTACTTATTCCAAACAATATTCACCTAAACATTTGTTCCAATCATGTCTTTCAGATTCGGACAAGCTGACCTGACTGCACATGACTGTATGCAGTTCAAAACTTTTAGGGATGCTAATTCAATTGGCTTTTTCATATTGGCAGAAAGAGCAGGAGAAAAAGGTTCATAGTACTCTGAATTCTGAATAAGGCCTGATGCAAGTACTTCATGGTCAGCCTATTTGATTTGAGCCCATAATGAAGACAAGATCTGACTTAGTAGTCAAATACTGTCTTGAGTTTACACATGCACAAAAGCTGGTACTGTATACACAAAAAATGCTAACTTGATTTTTGTTCACTCATTTGGTGACCCTTATGTGGTAAAGTCGGCTAAATCAGTTGTTTTAACAGGCATTGTCTCTCTTTATGGGATGTTAAGCTGCACTTCAGTGGAATTTTTTATATACCCCATTCCATCTTCATCCCATCAGAAAAAAAAAAAATTCAAAAGCCTCAATTAGTTAAGAAAAATGTTGGATCTGTTCCCAGAACTCCTGTAGAACCTCGGGAGATGATTTAATTAAGAATAATTTTTCATAAAATGAAGAACATCACAGATAATTGTGAGCATCCGCTTTAAAAGACAAGAGTGTCTCTAGCAGAAGACTGATCCAAACAGATTGCTATAGAAGATCCTCCCTGCTACAGCTATTAGCATCTACTATAACTTATTTAAAAAAAAGACAGAATCAAAACTCTGAGTAACAACATTGCATTTTTCCATGGGATCAATTAAGCATATTTTGTTGAATTTGAAATGAAATCCTGCAGTGAACCCTCAGTAAAGTAAGTTTGCAGAAGCAACGCCATCTGGTGGCATTTAAGCATAAGGCAGCAATTCAAGCGTTCTGAATTTCATCATAAAGTACACCATTTAACATTTAAAAACAAAGTATTTACATTCTTTATTACAGATCTTTTATTGAATATTCAAAACATGTATGGTAAAAGTTGCTTGTATCCCTCATATAATGAAATAAAATTTTAAAAAGTAATAATAGTAAATAAAATAAATAAAAAATATAAATTCTGTAAATATTAACAAATAAAAGTTTTCAATCATACTTAAAAAAATATACTTCAGTACCATCAAATGATTCTTGTAACCGTCAATGACACTCACCTCTCAGCAGGTATTCTGACCAACTCATCATAGAATAGTTGCTCTAGTTGTTTCATGATTGAATGGTGCATACCCAGAGGGCATGATTCAGATCCCTCCAAAGATGCCCAATAGGATTAAGTCATGCATAGATGTCAAAGTCATAGAAGGCAACTTCAGAATGGTACAATGTTTTCGTTTTAGCCTTTCTTGTTTTGTTTTTTTAGCTGTGTGTTTTGGGTCAATATCCTGTTGCAAAACCTGTGACCTGTTATTGAGATCAAGCTTTAAGACACTACTGGGCAGCACATTTCTCTCTAGAATCCTTTCATAGTCTTAGGATTATATAACCATTTCCCTCAAATATTGTTCATAAACCAGTCTAAATCCGTGATAGTGAGTGTTTCTCCTGTGCTGACATAATCCATCCCACCTCACAGGTGTGCCTTATCATGATGCTGATTAGACACCACGATTAGTGCACAGGTGTGCCTTAGACTGCCCCATATAAAAGGCCACTCTGATAGGATCTGGGGACTCAAAAGACCAGCCAGTTTCTGGTGTGGCCACCATTTGCCTCACGCAATGGAAAACATCTCCTTCACATAGAGTTGCCAATTGTGGCCTGTGGAAAGTTGGTGCACTCCTCTTCAAAGGGTGTTACTGGATATTGCCAAAAATTGGTGCACGCTGTCATATACACCGATCCAGAGCATCCCAAACATGCTCAGTGGGTGACATGTCTGGTGAGTCTGCTGCCAATACAAGAACTGGGATGTTTTCAGCTTCCAAGAATTGTGTACAGATCCTTACAACATGGAGCCGTGCATTATCCTGTTGCAACATGAGCTGATGTTCTTGGATGTACGGCACAACAATGGGCCTCATGATCTTGTTGCGTTATAACTGTGCATTCAAAATTCCATCAATAAAAGGCACCTGTGTTTGTCCATAACAGACACCTGCCCATAACCAATACCCTACGCCACCATGGGCCACTAGATCCACACCGCTCACCCACACAATTTATGGTCAGCCAGTTGTTGCTTCTTCTCTGATAGCAATAAGCTTAGCCCAGACATGGCGTTATGATAAAAGCAATGATGTAAAGGTTTAAAGGTTCAACATTTTTTCTCTCTGTTTCTATTCCTCATAATTTTGGTAGAATACTTGACAACTTTTAACAGCATATCTGTAAAACTTCATCCAAATAGATCTTTTCGTTAGCATGGATACAGCTTTAAAACACAACCATTATAAACTTCAGTTCAGTTAAATGTATGTGCCTAAAGCTAATCATTTATGTATTGCAAAAATATTTTTTCACAGTTTTAAAATCAAGTTAAATGATAAACGTTTATGTTGTTGATGAATTGTAAAATTTTTTGGGGGAGTCCTTATTATTTTGTTCCTCCTACTTTGTATCACATGACTGTATCACTAGTAGCAAAACATACCCTTATTATGGTTCAACCACTATGCTTGGTAGTTTATACTTTTTTTCTTATAGGTTTAAAACTTTACATGCAGTAACAGTGATCTCCAGAACCTTGAAGTTTATGATATGCTTGGGCCTTGGTTGGATCTGGGTTGTCCTGAACCCCTTAATAATTTCAAAGCTGAACCAACTAGACTACGATGCCACATTTACTATAAATCTAAATTGTACTTATTGCTGTATTTATTTTTTTATTCTCAAAGGCTTTGCTTAATCTTAGATGTATAGTTGGTCTCAGTTTATGTGTTATGTTAAAATCTTATTTAGTTTAAATGAAAACTGGATCAAAAGCAGAAAACCTGGGAATCAGCAAATATGAGCAGACTATAAGTAACTAGTGACAGAAATAATCAAGGGTTGAACTATTAATACTTTGCAGCAGTTTATTAAAGCTGTATAAAAAATCTATACATACATTTCAATTTATGCTAATTATGCCTATCCATCACAGACCAGCCTCTCTAGGGACCAGACATATAATTAACAGAGATCATTATTATCCCTGCTGTTGGATGCTTTATTCTGTTTCAAATTATTAAGTCAAAACCCCAATTACTGTCTTGTCTTTCACAAACAAAGATCTCATTTTTAATCTTGATTTTCACAGTAATTATTAACAGAGAACCATAATGCCCCAGTTTTGCCCCAAGCGTTCATTTGCATGTTAATTACCATAAGCAAAGTTGGAAAGCATATTAATAAAGCAAACTTATATTTAACATGTCTTATAGTAGCATTGTGTTGATGTTAATGCTTAGACTTTTCAACATTACAACTAGTTTCTTTAATCTTGTTTACATGCAGTCTGCTAACAGGGAGACTAACTTCTCATGTAGCCTTATGTGGAAGATATTTTTTTCTTTTGGTGACAATTAAAATAAAAATAAGATAATCAAACACATTGGGTAAGCGCAATCGTCTTAAATTCTTCTAAAGGAAATGCTCAATTAAATGTAGGTTCGGTCTGTGACTGGGTTATTCTATTACAAAAAAAGAAGAGAAAAGGTTTGACCTAATAAATCTGATTGTAGTTCTGGGTCTAAGTCTAGGGTTGTTGTGTTGCTGGAAAGTAGGACAGCCACTAACAGCTTTCATCCAGCATTTCCATGTTGTGAATTAGTGAATTTCTCCGCTGTGAGATCAATAAAGCTCATCTAATCTAATGTTTTTTATGCTATATATCTTTACATTAACCCTAACATGCTTTTCCGTACTGGTGTCGAAATGCATTTTCACAAACTGTAATTCTGCTACAACATTTATACTGGTGGAGATGATTTTTTTTCATTGTTTGTTACTATTGCTTCAAAATATTCCATTTAGGTTTCATCTGAGCACATCAGCCTCTCCTTGATATGTCCTCTACGTGTCTTGTGTAAAACATTAAACATTAAATTCTGACTTAGTTTTCAAGGAGCCATGACCTTGAAATCTGACCTTTCCATGTTAAAACATGTGTTGGATGTGTGTTGGGCCTCATTTAAAACCTGCCAGAAAATCTCCAGTGTGAAAGTGCCTTGTTTTTTTTTGTTTTTTTGTATTTGGGCTCCTTGTTCAAACCAGAAAACCAGAGTTTGGTCCTACTACGGTCTTTGTGATTTTGTGTGTTTACTTATGATGTCTAAGAATCACCTAAAGCAACTACAGAATGTAAATATATATAAACTGACATTCAAAAACACTCAGCCAGTCTTTACTTATGAAATGGATGGCTCTATAAAAAAAAGTGGTTGCACTAGAATCTTTAATAATATCAGATTAAAAGGGTGGGATTACGATGCCAAATAATTAAGGGCACTATTTAAGAACATTTGAAAACATATAATTTCCAAACATTTCGAAAGCAAGCACTTTTTGGTGTGGTTAAAAAAGACAATGGTGAAATATTACCCAGCTCATTCCTATTGATGTGTGCTTTTTTGCCACAAGATGGAAGCAGAGTACTGTTTTGCCATATCTTACAAAGTCATCAGGCAAAGTGAAGATTGCCTTACTGGATTTATAGTGGCTGGGCAGCTAGAGCCAACCAAAATATCATTACTATAATCCATTTAGATTTTTTAATAAATAATTATTGATACAAAGCAAAATCCATGTATGTCTGTTAAAACGTTTTAAACGGTTTTGTTTGGACTAAATTTACATTTTATTTTCTAGTCATGCTGGCCATTTAAAGTTGTTTATGCTAGAGTCAATCATACTTTCTACTGCATGATACAGAAATACACAAAGTGCTTGGAAACTTGGTTTAGTGCCTTGAGCACTTGGTGCATGGGCAGTTTGACATTACATAGAAGAAGCTAGGATCGAATCAAGAATCTTTAGATGGGAAGATAACTCTTCCAACTAATTTTTAAGGGTGTCTGGTGTCACACAGTTGTATCCAGGTGTTTATGTTACAGTGTAATTAGATTGAATCAACCAAACTGATATTAGTTCATGGTGCACACTAGTCAGAAGCAGAACAGCGGGGCTGATGGTGTCAATGTGTGCGTGAAAGGGGATTTGTCAGAAGAGCTAAAGTCTGCTTCATGGACCAGATTCTGTTTGACATGAAACAGCCCATGCTATAGCTAAGGCTGTCTGATTGTTGCACTCAACTATGTGTGAGGTTTGCAGTCCATGTAATGAACCCAGAAGCCAGTAAAGTTAAACAACTGCACCCTTTCCATCTTTTTTTGATATGTTGAGATGTACATGGCACTCTGTTAAAACTTTGGATGGCTCTCTTTGAGTTCACTTTTAAAAAATCAAACATCTGTTACTATCATCCAGAAACTGGTAAATGCACACTATGTTGGCCTCAGTGTGGATAAAAACCATGAAATAGATTTAAAATAAGAAAAAAAATAAAATAATAAAATACTTAATCTAATACATTTTTTAAAAAATCACAAAAAAATATGATAGGCCCAAAAAATATTTAACATTTTATCTCGAAATACAATTTCTATTGTGTGGACAAATGTGGCTTTAACACTTATTGTGTGTCGTTCTTATATTTTCTATTTCTATAAAACCATTCTGTTGCTGCATCACAGAACATTGGTAATATTCATCTTAATGGTACAGTCCGAATCATATGGCATCTATTGCTTCCTTAAAAACAGTTATACAGTGATCCAAAACACATATTTCCAATGTCTGACAGAACACTGCAGATGCAGTAGACCCCAGAGAGGTCAACTATTCCTTTGACAAGGTTAACAATGACTTCTTTATAGTGCAATAAAATTTTAAGTGGCTTTTAAGAATTTAACTCTTCATTGTGCTGCATGAAAAATGTTTCACAGAGTATTTTTCTTTTGGTGTAACCAGAGAGAGACAAGAATTTGAAATTAAAATTTTCGATATTTGGATATGGGTCACGTGATTCCTAATCAATAAGTAAGTATCTGATTTACAGCGTTGATTCTGCACTAAACAAATAACTCCTCTAACTTTTTATTTACTCTGGAATGCATGTAATCAGATTTTGTTCAATATATAAAAATGTTTACTGAAAAATATGACTTTAATTTACTTTAATACATTTGAGATCAAGTATAAACAAGGGTTTTGGGGATAAATAGAGCATTAGACTAAGAAAACGTTTTCATGTTAGATTTGCACCTTTTTAATTAATCTATTGGCTTCCTAATTCTGCAATAGATTCTGGAAATATAACCCAATCTCTTACTTTCTGGAACATTTTTTTGTCAAACTGGAGACCTATGTTCCTTATAAGCTGCCTTTTATGGGTCTGTGCCAGATCTGGATTGTAAGCACTAGTTGGAAAAACGTATGATGAACATACTTTTCAGCCTCATTTACCCAGCTAAATCTTCGATTAAGCCTTGATTTTGCATTATTGCAGATCCAGGATCAAAGAATAGGTCTATATTCATGCATAAAAATAGATTGTAACATATCCAGGGTCAGGAATAAATGAAGCTTTTAATGGATTGAACTAGTGTTTGGCAACACTTTGGGTTAAAAAAAAAATGTTAAAGCTTTTAACGGGACAACTGCAGATATGTCATGCCAGGCCTCCTCTAACATGCCCATAACTTTTCTCTCTGCGTTATTTGGCGTGCTAATTACCTCTTTCGGATATAAGATCCAATTTGTGTTTTAACATTACAGCCAATTAAACTAGGTTGAGGCATGACCTAATGTCAATAAAGTTTTATGTCTTCAATTGTCTACGTTAAGTTTGGTCACTTTTTCAACTGCATTGAAAGAGTGACCATCAAACTGTCATAAACTTGCATAGATTCAGAAGATCTGGATTCAGATCCCAGTTGCAACAGGAAAGTCCTCCAGTGTTAAAATTGTTAATAATTTATGCAAGTTGCAATGGGCAGCAAAAACACTTTTTCAGTCAATAAATACATGAACAGCAAGTTATAGCATTAAGAAGCTATAAAGAGCAGGAAAATGATTTAAAGCACTTAAGTCAGGGTAAAATAGGACAAGAATCAGCAGCAGTCACATAACATTATCCTTTCACAGAAAATATTCTATGATGCTTAACATTTTTCACAGGTTGTCTTTGGTCAGTCTGTCTTTGTGGGGTGTCAGCAATTCTGACACACTAAATGATCACGGACCACAGACTAAAACTCATTATCACATACTTTCTTGCAGGATATGCCTTAAAGAAACATTTAGTGTTATCTAAGTGGTCATCATATATTCTTGTCTGAATTTTTTCTCTTTCAAAGCACCTGTGGAGACAACAGGGGCTGAGACAGTATTAGGGCAAACAGGAAAATAAATTCAGGCATGGACATTTTTTCACGATAACTAATTTAACACAAACCAATTAACTAATTAAAACTGACATTCTAAATAATGTATATATTTTAAAGGTAATTTTACATAGCTCATGTGAAGAAGATAAAATACGAAAGAAATATACCAAAATATTAAAAACATTGTGAAACCACTTCCACTAAATAAAGATCCACCAAAAGATACTGTCTGATCAGAGCCATCAACAGATCATCAGCAATCAATGACACCAAAACTGTTCTTACTTTTGAGGTCAGGAAAGAAACTATACAGCAGAGCACACAAGCCACATTCTGCCACAATTGATAAATGGTAAATGGCCTGTACTTATATAGCACTTTTTCAAGTCAGGAGAATGGACCAAGTCGCTTTACACTACATTCATTCACCCATTCACTCACACACTGATGGTGGCAAGCTACATTGTAGCCACAGCTGCCCTGGGGCTCACTGACAGAAGCGGGGCTGCCATACACAGGCACCACCGGGCCCTCTGACCACCATCAGTAGACAATGCAGGGGAAGTGTCTTGCCCAAGGACATGACACTGAAAGCCGGAGCAGGGGCTTGAACCGACAACCTCATCCCTTACAGTCTGAGCCTGTTGGACTCAAACTAAAGTATACTTCAGGCCCTCACCTAAGACACTATTGATCATTCTTCTCCAACACTGCTGATTCTGCTCCATTTTCTTTTTTTTTTTTTCATTTATATTATTTTACTCTACTCAATTGAGGCTATTATTATTGCCAATAAAATTGTACTTGAAGGTTCATGCTCTGAGGCCTTCCTGTTACTCTCCACCAACTCCCTGACAACGGGAGTTCTGCAGTCATAACATTTTCTAGGAAAAGTTTCTAACCTCCTAATACGTTTTTCTTCTGAAGGATGAGGTTAAAATGCAGACGGTAAATGAATAAGGTAGGAAATTCATTCTACTGCCATCATTGATTTCTTCCTCACAAATCTTCTCCACAAATCCAAAAACCATCCAGAGTTCCCTATCGTTTCAAGTTCTCTAACTCTTTCTATGCACTGGCAATGTTTTAATCCCAACAAATATGTTCTTGACAGGAATTCACCTGGTTAAATAAACGTAAAATATAACAACATAGTACAAGGATTATAATAATATTAAAACAGTTTTTAGGAGTTTGTGAAGTGTACACAAAATAGGAATTCATGGAGTTTGTCGCATTAATAAAATATTGTTTCTCCAGACTATGCTTTTTAACCACATTGTAAAACTTGCATTATAAGTTGAAAAAACAAAAAAATTTGCTCTATAGCGTAAGTTTTGGCCTCCTTAGGTTCCTTGACTGGAATTAACTTTGATTTTAGGTTAGTTCTGCTGAATAGGCTATGCTAGCATTTTAACTACTAGTATTTATATTTCTACTAGCTCCTCAAGCGTATGTTTTACAGAACCTTGTGGCCATTTCTCTCATTCTTTTTCTCCTCTGTATTCCTTTCCCCTCAACACCCTCTCCCACTCTGAGCTATACAGGACAAGCAATCAACTTGTTGTTCACCTCAGAGCATGCTGGCATGCCTGATTTTTTACATGTCTTGACTTTTGGTCATACACTGCATGCCCAGGTGTCCCACAAGTTAAAACAATGTCCCATGTTTGACATTTGGGTAAAAGGATAAAAAAAAAACAAAAAAAACAGTTACTTTAACTAATTGCTAGAAAGCGAGGCTGCAATCGTCACCACAGAGCTGTGCCAACCTGGGGTAGAGTCCTGCACAGGTCGAGTTTTACCAACCCGCACCCGCCCGAACCCGTTAGGATGACTACCGGACCCGCGGGTACCCGACCCGTTGCAGGACTCTAACCTGAGGTCCGTTTCACAAAGCAGGTTTAAAAAACTCAGACTAAAATCCTCAAAGGGTTTTTCAGCTACTGTTTGCAGCGGCTGGAAGGCATTTTTTCATGAACATAATCCAAACTGCAGGCAACAGAATAATTAAAGCGAACATATTTTGCGGCATTTTAAGTTAATTTAGGCATTATTGAACTATTTCAGTGGAGTGATCAACATCAGCAGCCCTGTGTCTGTCTCCCTGCCAGCTGGTGGCGCGTCGAGCAGTAAAAGTTGAACGCGCTGCAAAAGCAGCCCCGTGATTTAGATGCTCAGAAGCTCATGAGGTGCTGCTTTTAGCTGCTGAGATGTGCTGCTTGAAACACACTGCAGGACCTTTTGATGCGCCTTGATGGGCATCAACTGTTGATTTTGCATGTAAACTAGCTGCTTGTGCTGCCTTTATCGCATGCGGTCTGAAACTAGCATTGAAAGCACTCTTCTCTCTGTTGTTCCATTTATAGACAACTAAAATATGATTCTTCCAGATCAAAATCACATTCCCTGTCACAACTGTAATAACAGATTTTCTAAATAATATTTTTGCCTGCAAAAACTGAATTTCAGAAAGTAAAACAACAAAATTGTGCTAGAAAGAATTAAGTCTTAGAAATGTTTACACATTTTAAGGGGCCTTTTTGACATTTACACTGTATCAGCTTGACTGAATATGTATTTATATCTGAAATATATTTCTTAATAGTCAAAATAATACAAATGCTGACCAGTAATAATAGGAATGTGGAAATCTGAATTTAATTTCTAGAGGTCCAGAGTGTTTATTCTAGATCTGAAGAGTTTAATTTATATTGAAATTGTCATTTTGACAAGAAAACAAAAACATTTTTTTTTTCAGATATCAAGAATACAATCAATACCAATCAATAAAACTAATAAACATCAAAATGACCTGCCACAGTCTGTTATGACCACGATAACATTACAGGTTTATGTCTTATGTCTAATGGTAGGGGATCAATGTATCTATTGAGGTGAAATCATCTGGAAAGCAGGTGAAGATGAAATCTTAAAACATTGTTCTGGTAGATAGGACCTGTGCATCATCTTATGGGTTCCTCCTCATGTTGATCCTTTACACACTAAGTGTCTGTTTGCAGCTGAATTTTATCAACCCAATAAATTATCATTATTCGGTGTTATCAGTCCCATAGAAAGGTTATCGCTTCAGATTGTGTCAGTGAGCTCAGTAGGTTGTTATCACTGAATGAAGACTAATCCTAACCCTTCCCTTTCCTCCTAATTACTGCAGAATTAATTAATCTATTTATGTGTAATCTAAAAGTAACTTCAGTAGTTCTTCATGTACTGTAAAGATCAATAAATAGAAATAAAAGTATTCACATGTCACTCATATTAAACAAACTTAAAACAAATACCGGTAAATTTCATATCCTGTCAACTGAGTTGTACTGTAGAATCCTCGCCCTATAAATATTTAATTATCTGTGAAAAAGTGTCAATATTTCTTTAATAAGATCCTCATCAAACCGACATGCAATGTTTGTTTTTAAAACCTAATGTGGCTAAAGGATCTAGTGATTTTTTTTTCTTTCATGCACAAAGCTATGACAAAAATCTCCTGACTAAATCAGGAAATAAAACAACGTGCTTGGCTGACAGAGGACACTCTCCGAATTTACTGAACAAAACCTGCTCCCAACCAGATTAGCCCTGGGGAGAATGTTGTTGTGGTGACTGAAACAGAGGCTGAGTAAACCCAAACCCCAACACTGGGCTCCTCCTTTAAAAATACTTCATATATTTAATTCTACTTTTATCATATTTTGTATTTCATTTTAAAGTAGAACTTGTTTAAACTGTGCTGGAAATTAAAATTAAAGTGAGAAATTTGGTAAATTAATGATGAATTGACCTATTGGTAAATCTGACACTCCGTTATAAAGAATGCTTTTGTCAAGGGCCACTCAAAATCATTCCAAGACCCACAATATTCCTTTTCTTTCTTTTTTGACATTCTTGTCTTGCTGATAAGAAAAAATGTTGTACTTAACACATCAGTGGTCTAATACTGCCACCACTTAGATTCTGGTGTCTGTGTCTGATGTGCCGCTGTTGGTAAATCGTATCGTTTGTCTCTTACTGGTCAGTTTGCTAACAGTACATCCAACATTTAGAACTGATTATCTGGGCTTACTTTTGTGCACAATGTGTTTGCAAACAAGTATATTTGCATGTATTATTCCATTATAATCTTAGTTAAATTGTATCATACTGTACATACCCAATGTTTACTGATTTAACACTACTGTAAAGGGAAGAAGAAGTCTACATTCAAATTCTTACAGTTATTCATCCTATGACAGAGGAATTTTTTATGTACTGCTAGGGCAGCACTCTTACAGGCAGACAGTCTGAAGTAAAAAAAACATCATTGTAAAAATATCACCTTTCGGTTTTGCTCTTTAAGAAGGAGTAGAGCTTGCCAAATCCATGCTTTATATTCAACAATCTATAGGCAAAGTTTACTCAACTGGCTCTATCAACTGGCTCTATCAAAGTTTACTCAACTAGCTTGCTGTTGTCATCCTTTAAGACAAATGCATATTTGTGTTTATGTGCACACTGAAGGCAGCCTCTCCCCGTGTGGGCATCAGGGGACAAAGTAGTCTTTATGCAGGTTGCTGAGCTCCAAGGCAGAAACGTTGTTGAGCAGTAAAACATTTTGTAACTAAGACCACATGTTTCAGAGTGTACAACAGACAAACGCAGCTCCACATCAGGAATTGGTACTCTATCATCAAGGGCTCCATTTTAACTCCAGCGCAACACCCGTTCAGCATTGTGCATTTTATAGGAATCGGGAAAGTAAAATTAAAAACACATTGCCCCTGCTGCATCTGATGTTACATAAATATGGAGAGAACAAAAATAAAAAATACTTAAAACATTTAATGCTTAAACATGAAATGAATTTATGTCCTTCAACATTTTTGTTGGTATAATTAATTTTATGTACGATTTTTTTATGCATATTCAGGAGAGTTCGGTGTTTTAAACAGATGTCAGAGATCCGCTGACCCTGTGCTAATATTTACATTGATCTACAATTTGAGGTTAAACTTTCTGCAAGTCAACAACTCATCCCTCACAGACACCAAATTAGTATTTGTCAAACATGTCTACCAATTGTTTATGTATTATCAGTAGGGCAGCAAGATATTAGGAAAACATGTAATATGCAATAATATTAGTGAATGTTATAATAACTATATAGCTTGTGATAAATAAACAATAACAAATCCTTATTAATGTCTTTCTGCTGTGGTTCCATTTCAAATATATACACCCCAGAGAATGATAAGTTTATCCATATTGTATAACATCTTGACCACAAAGCTGTTTTTTTTCTTTCTTTGCTTTAAACTTAGAACAGTTTCCCCACAAAACAACATAGTTTACCTACATGTACTTTGTTGATTACCTTGACACCATAACCCCATTTACATAAAATTTGCATTAATTCAAAGTCACAATATGGAATGCACAGATAACATTTAATATATTGGGTTTACATAATTTGCCTTACATTTATTGGTGCCAAACTTGTTCCTAATAGGCACATGGTTTTAAGAGCTCTTGTAATCATTATATTATATAGTACTGTCATGGTGTTGGTTCTGTCTAAGTTTTTTCTTTGAGTTTTCATTGGTTTTATTCCCTTTTGTGTTTTTCTAGTTATTTTTGATTGTATTTGAGTTCTTAGGTATTTCTTGTTTGCCCTCTTGTTTCAGTCTCCTTCTCCCAGCTCCCTTCTAAGTTCCTCTGTTCACACCTCCTCCCAATCTCCTGATTAGCCTGGTCTTTGTTTATCTCTACCTTATATGTACCTCCTGCTGAATCACTGTTGCTGGTTTGTGGTCATTTCCTTGCCCCTTGTTGTGAGTATTGGTGGATCTCAGTTTTTTGGGATTTAAGTTTTTTGATTTTTGCTTCTGTTGAATTTTTTTTCGATAATAAATCTTCAACTAACCTCCTTCGCCTTCAGCCTGAATTTGGGTTCTCCTGTCAAACCTCCACCCCACTGTGACAAGTACAGCACGGTATATTTTATATAATATACAATATTCTCAAGATCTGCACAGGAGATCGTAATGTGTATTTTTGACATGGCTCCTGAATGAAAGAAACAGCTGCCAGAAATGGTTGAAGATGTGAATCAAAAACTAATGTGTCATATGTAAGTTTGATTTGGTTGCAGAACAAATTAAGCAATTGGGACTTTTTGTTTGCAGGTGGCTTAAAATAATTTTTAAGGTGTCTGTCTTATCTTTGTTTAGTACCAGAAAGTTACTGGAAAGCCAGTCCCTGACCTGAGAAAAACATAGAGGGTGAGCAACTCTCCGAGCTTACATGTTTTAAATGATACAATCATTTAGAAGTCATCAGCATTATCTATATTCTATCCTGCAACCTTTAGATAGATCCCTTATCCAAGAAACCTTATTCAAATGGGTTAATTACCTACTCGGCATGCAGTCAAGTTCTGCAAGGTTGTATTTATAAACTAATGAGTAGATTTAGGTGTATTGAAGCAGAGACACACCTAAAAGGGGCAGGATACCAACTTTTGTGGAGTTTGACACCTGTGAGATACTGTAGATAATCTTGTGAACTGGTGCACTTAGACCAGCATGGGTGCTCAATGCTTGGAAAATAGTGGAGAGGGTTATGGACTAGAAAGAACACAACTCCATGCTCCCTGATCATCATATGTGACTCTCAAGTTGCCACAGTGTACTCACTTCAACTTCTTAGGCACCATCATAGCTCAGGATCGCAAGTCGGATCTAAACTATGGCACCATGATACGGACAAAGTGCACCTGCACGATAAATACTCCAACGAGCAACTTTACTTCATACAGATGCTCATAAACTCCTTGTGTTCATGTTTATGGTGTTACATGTGCAAACAGAGTATCATTGGGCCCCAATATCTCACACACGAGTGCTTGTTCCTTCTCTGCGTGCATTTGGCTTAATTTCCAAACACGCCTCCATCTTCCTTGCAATTTGGACCTGTTTCTGCTCGCTCCTGTCAAACTTTGATTGGTTGTTTTTCAGGATGTCCTGCAACTTGAGTTGTGATGCACTACCAAGATAACAAGCATAGCCATTTTTTTGTAAGTGTCCTATCAGTTGAATGGAAAAAGTAAAGCCATTCAGAGTATTCCCTCAGACTATGTATTTATTTGCAGCTATATATTTATTTGCAGCTTTCAACTCTTGAAAAGAAGCGGTTACCCTGAAGTTGCTTTGTTAGTAGGACAAAGAGTACAGCCTTAAGAAGTGGGATTTTCCTGAAAATATCAGAAAAATCATAGGAAAGTTGATGTCTGGTGGGTAACACAGAAAAAGGTCCTCACATGAGTAAGAGAGAATCTATAGACACATAAAAAGCAAACCAAAAGTGCAGAAAAGGAGCATGCACTCATGGATGGACCTCATAGTATTAAATCTGGGCTGATAGAATATTCAAAATGTGCACGTATAGAAGTACTGTATACATGAGTGTGTGTTAAATAAAAGTGCTCATATTTGGATTAATTATTATTAATTAATCTGTTGGCTTTTAGCAGAATTCTGAAAAAATACTGAACATCACCTAATTCCCATTAAATCAAAGCAGAGGATGTGATTCCTGTGGCAGCTGAAGTTAAGCTAGGCAAAGAGAACGATGCCCAACTTCCACTTCACCATCATTAAGTCCATCCTATCTTTTTGAACACCACCTGGTAAACCACTGCCACAAACAGGGTTAGGGGAAGACTAATGTATTATTCGCTCTTCTGAAAAAGCGATTCGCTGCAGTCTTCCTTCTCTTCAAGAAATGTACACATCCAAGACCAAGAGGCGAGCAGGAAAGATAGCAGCTGATCACTCCCACAAAGATCACAGTATTCCAGACTCTCCTATCTGGTACCAAGCTGTGGTCCATCAGGACCAAAACCTCCCACCAAAAAAACGTCTTCCCTTCTGCAGCTATCCTCCTTAGAAAGGCATGGGTCACCCACATTACTGTTGAGAAAATATCTAAATAAAAAGGAATATCTAAACACATTCTTATATTGTTTAAACAAAAACGGAAATGCATTTTTTATTTCGATTTATAACTACAAAGGGTTTCGACACTTTTTCAGCTCTCTGGGAGATTATTCCAGATTCCAGATCATGAAAACTAAACACTGCTTTTTCATGTTTGGTTCTGGTTCTAGCTATGCAAAGTAGATTATACCCAGCAAATGTGAGAGGTCTGGGTGGTTTATTTACTGACAGCAGGTCTGTAATGTATTTGGAACTTAGCCTTTCAGTGATTAACGTACTAACAGAAGTATTTTAAGGTCTGTTCTCAATGAGATGGGTGCCAGTGTAACAATTTTAGCACTGGTGTGATGTACTCCTCTTGGTTTTGGTGAGGATGCAGGAAGCACTATCCTGTGTGAGATGCAGCTGTCTTACAGACTTTTTGCCCAGACCTGTGAAGACACCATGAACACATCAAATAGTTTTTCAAGTTTCTTCTGAGACATTAGTCCTTTAATCCTGGAGATATTCTTTAGTTGATAGAAGGAAGACTTTATTATTGTCTTAATTTACCTCAGTGGTAATGATAACTTATGTTTTTCTTTCTTTATTTAGATATGAGTTAGGGGAAGCATTTAAATATTGAACAAGGTGATTTTTTTGGTCTCTGATGTAAACAGACCTACTGACACATGATGCTCTTCCTCTGTAAAATATACACTATTCTTCTTTATGATCATCATATTCCTATAGAACTTTCGATTGTTTATTCCAAATTATATATTTCCAAATTAATTATGCCAGTTGTGTGACTCATTGTCTTTGTGTAGGACCTTATACCACTGCAAATACCTTATCATATAAAACATTATTTGCCAAACACACAAGTGCATATTATCCCGCTGGTTCACTCTCTATAAATCTGTTTAAGACTTCAGAAAACTCTGTATTTGACACAGACACACAAAATGTTTGTTAAGTACATAGCAAGATACGATGCAGGCAAAAAAATATCCAGAGAGGTGAAGAGCGCAAACTGGGCTGACTATGCGCTGCATGCTGCAGAATATGATGGACAGGACAGGCTGGAGAAAGTAATTCATGAGACAGGCTTGGTCATACACAGAGCAAACAGACAGGGGAGGAATGACAGATCCAATATACAGGGCAAGATTTTTGATACAAAATTACCCTGCGCAATAAACTGTTTCTTTATATTTGATAGTTATATAGATAAATACCCATCTATACAATACCCATGTAAATACCCAGTGCAATAGAGAGAGCAGTGCAAGCACAGGAACACAGGAAGGCAGGACCGTACAGCAGCACCAAGAATGAGCTCACGCAGGCAAAGAGACAATCTGGCAGAGACTGAATGTGAGATGTTGGTATTAATAGGCCAGATAACAGCTGGGACGAATGAGAGGGGTTAAGAGAAAGACAGGTGTATCTGCTCTCTCCAATTATCAGAATAAGGCAGAGCAGAGGGTGGCAAGCATCGAGCCAGCCCAAACACAACAAAACAGAGGATGACAGTTTATTACTTGAATTACAGTGCTACTGTAAACTGATGGCCTGGATGCACTCTTAACATCTGTAAGAAACAAATTGAACTCAACAAAATTTCAATACATACAGCTTTTCGACAGTGAATGAGCAGCAGCTTAGCAGTGCAAT
>NW_015150684.1:1067067-1072720 GCF_000732505.1 Cyprinodon variegatus
GACTCAAAATCATTGGAAAACCTGTAATTTGCTAAGTTTTCATTTAATAAAACTGCACGCTAGAAAGGATGTTTATTTTTGCCCTTCTGTCTTATGCTACAGTTCTTCTGGTGTTCCATAATTTTACAACACTTCTTCAAAAATCTTTCATTTAATCAAAACTTTACCAACAGATGTTGGTTGATTTTTTATTTATTTTTTTACTCTAGCCATGTAACCTGAAACATGCAGGTTAAGAGTTTGCTTTGGCTTTAAAACTGCTGAACGAGCAGCAGCTTAGCAGTGAAAGGAACATTTCCATTCATAAAGTGCAACAGTGATCAAAATGTAAACAGTTTACAAGAGACATGGTACAAAAGGCATTTCAGGCAATGCCTACTGGTTGCAAAAAAGCAATAGTTGACATGATCTGGCCCCTCACTTAAGACATTAGCCATTTCAAGTACCTACAGTAGCAAGCTCAAATAAGCAGCACATCTTAGCTGTGGTTATCATCTAAAAGATTTTTATAGGACTTTGCTGAAATAAATCTAAAAACGTATTCTCAATTCATTAACCTTTACTGTCAAAATAAAATGCAAATATGTGTTTGTTTTAAATTTTAATCCAAAGAAGAAATCAGATAAGTTTATGAAAATTAATTCTAACTGATGGGATTTAAAGGTAGCTTAGATTCAGGCCTTAATGCATCTCAATGATATCTCTGAAATTATAAAAACTTTGAATAACTAAATGAATAAATTATTACCCCTTTTTGTATCTTGTACTAAGCTTCAAATAACTATGAACTTTTGTAGTTCGTTGTTCAGTATAAATGGTTTGTGATTGCTATTTTGTCTATACCCGCTGCATCTTAGATTAATAAGAGCTGTTTGAAGTGCTGCGGTTGTATTTCAAGGGCCATGTTTGTATTATTATAGATCCTCTGAGAGCTCATTGTTTGAAGACCTCACAGGTTCCACCTAATGTAATTGGCCACGGATGTCTTGGCTCAAGACTTTCTTCATGCTCTGAGGATTGACATAGCTGTCTTGAACTTGAAAAGTAACTTGTCCAAATACAGCCTTGTTTAATTATAGGAGGGGGATGCATGCATATCATTGTGCAAAATCCCTCAAGCCCAATAAATGCCCAGGCTAACTCATTCAGGGTAGGTTTTTAACTTGACTTCCAAAATAACCTCTATACAAAAAGGAACAAGATTTAGTTCTCCTCTAACTTATCCCAAAATGTTTAAACACCCTCTACTCTCCTCAATTCACCTTCAGTTTGGTTGAATTACCTCCAGTGGTTTTCCGTCCAGTGTAAACACATGGCGATTCTTCTTTGCTAATACACTGTACTTAGCTTTAGCTTTATCTCCACACCCTCTATCCCCAAGCCAATCCCTGACCACCATAGCCTCCACCTCTATCCCGAATTGCCAATCCCAATCTAATTTATAGGATATTTTGTTGGTAACTGTATACGGCGGCAGGGGAGATAACATCTCCAGGCCCCTGTCAAGGACAGGAACTCAGCAGCATGTGCTTAATAACATAAACTGCTGAAAAGGACCTGGGCCAGTGCATTGGCAGAGGAGCGGGCCAAGCAGATGGATGCAGAGAAGAGAGAGGGGACCCAGTGTTCTAGGGTGGGGTGGGGGTAATTGAGACCATGTGAGCCTCCCCAGTGCAAGGATTAGACAAGAAACGGAACTCTCTTTGCCTCGAAATCGCTCTCAATTAGATGCGCAAAGAGCAAAGTTAGACAACATAGAACATAGGAGAACAGAATATTCCAGAACTTCAGACTGAACAGTGTGTTAAGGTCTGTTTTGTGCAAATGTTAAACTGGTTGGGTCTGACGACTCAAGATAAAACATTTATTAATCTTCTTTTTTAATTTTATTTTCTCTTGAACGTATCAGCAGTGATAATAATAATAATAATAATAATAATAATAATAATAATAATAATAATAATAATAATAATAATAATAATAATAATAATAAACATTAATTTTTTCCAGCATTTATCTTTTTTTTTAGTAATTTATTAAGACTTTTTTTTCTTTGGCCACTCAAGTCAAGTGCTTTGCTAAGCAGCTTATTAAGAGATCTTTAGTCACAAAACTAGACTTGTGAGGGAATGTGAACTATGAACGACTTTAAGCCTAGAACTAGAGCATTGTTAATCAAAAATTGTTAAGTGCAATTAGTACCAAGATTGCAGTTGGTACTAAAAAATAAAACTCAAAATCGCATGCTATTAATTTTTATTTCATTTCATTTCTGTTGCGAATGGCATGCTAATGCAATAGCTAGAAACTGTTGTTAAGATCAATGTTTCTACATATCTTTTTAATAATAAGAACATCTACAGTTGATGCAACAACAACAGTGAATGCAGCCCCATTTAATACTTTTTTCCCCCCCATTTAATAAACTGGAGTTGCTCCCCCACAAATTTTATAGCTGTAATGTTGATGGTGAACAACACAGTTCCACACATTAAAGTTTGACATTGGTTAAACAAGTTTTCTGGCTGTTTCTATTTAGGTTCACAACATACAAAGGTTCAAGGTGACTTTATGTACATTCATAGATTATTCCCGTTTTGCAGTCTGGAGAGTGAATCTCAGACATTACTGTATGTGCAAACATTGAAGCATGGGGCATATTCAATAGACAGTTTAAGACACCAGAGACCCATTGACAGGCATTTCCAGAGGCTCACGGAAAATGTTTTGAAAAATTCAGAAATAAATAAAAGTAATATATGAATAGAAATAATTGGATATAACTAAAATGGCAATAGTAATTAAATCATGAAACAGAAGAGGTGAACTTTAACAACAGTAACATGAAGGAAAAATTGAAGAGAAACAAATATGTGAATACATTTGTGACCATCTAAAAACTGCTAAAACAGGGATAAAAACTATTTAAGTAAAAAAGAAATAGTATACGGACATGATTTATTTAGTACTTCTTTAGTCATGCTGACCACTAAATCTATCATTTTAATTTTATTGGATTTTTTTAGGACATTTTTGACACTTTACCATCACCATATACTTTTTGTCCCATAAAGACAATCAATGAAATACTTACTGTAGTGACTTTTATTAAAGCATTTTTTTTTAGCTTTTTAAGGCAGATCAGCAATGTTTTAGAGAGTTTTTTTTTTTTATTTTGCAAACTGAACAGTGTCGCCGAGACTTGAGGTTGCATTAACTCAGATCTTGAGAATCAACTAGCCCAAGATGTAGTTTTTCATTCACTCTCTTATTGGGGTTGTGCATTTGAGCAGCTGGTTTTGACCAAAAACTCTTTACTCCATCCCCTTTGGCTAAACATTTCACATAAGTACATCAGCTAATCATTAGTAATGCGAGAAAGCCTGCCTAAGCTCATGGTTGTTTTATTTAAATATTGTTGATAACTTGTTTAATTGTACTGTTGCAGGGCCAGAGGGCTACTGACCTCGATATTTAGTTCGAGATGGTTGCCTTTCACAGTTGTTTAGGTGCACAGTCATAGCTTACTTTAATGTTTTTTGATGACTTGCCATTAGATTAATCAACAGATTAACAACCTGAACTAATTAATAAGAATGAAAAACCTTTCCAAAATATTAATTTTGTCTAATGTATGAATATTCTCTCATTCTCTCATTCTCCCATTTTATTAGAGTATTTAAATTAAATGTACTTTCTCTTTTCTGAGTACAGAACACAGAGAAGCTCTGAGTCTATTGTGTTAAAGGCCAGAGTCATTGTCAGCCCCTATGAGGTAATTATGTGTTTGTGTTTATAGCGTGTTGACTTCACCACTCTGTCTCTCTTCCTCTGCACTCCATCTTTCTGCCTGCTTGCACCCACCCTCCTTCCTCTCCCTTTCCCCCCCTCTCTGTTCTTTGCACAAGTCGTCTCCCTCTGGGAAGAGGTGCCTGAGATGTTGGTTGAGCCATACATCTCTGTCAAAATCTCTATGAATAAATTAACCTTTTAAAGATTAGTCCACCCTAATACCTCAGGGTTTTTTAAACAGAGAAGCAGAGACTCTGCATCCCCCACCCATTCTGCGCCAAGCCTCACCAACTTGGTCTTAATGCTGGAACATGAACTTTTAAAGGCACAGACTTCATTGTTAGAGCTAATAGTAGCTATGACACATTTTTGTTGTGATTATGGAATGATTTTAATCATGCTTCTATACATACTGTACTGTATCTCTATTTGACACATTTTTTATAAAAATTGGTTGTGCTGCTTCTGAAACCTGATCCAAATTTTTTTTTTCCTGGAAAATATTCCTTTCATCTGTCTTTTTGTTCATATGATTATAATTCAATAACTGATTTATGACATACATAAAGTAAATGGGATCCAGAGCCCAAAGATTCTAACAATAAGAGTCAAATGGTCAACAGTTACGTTTTTTTCATTTTTTAAAACTTATTCTTGGAAATTACAGCTGAATAAAATCTATACAAAACAATGGCAGTTTATCAAAATTATGTCCTTTCAGGAATTTTTATAACCTTAAGGCCTTAAACACACCGGTTGCCTACGACTTTTTAATCTCAGATCCGATTTTTTTTCCATGCCACACTGCGTATAAAGAGGCTCCGACCAGACAGGGTGGGCTGATATGCACAGATTTGTTTTACTTCTGTCTCTGTGCTATACAAAAATTAAAAATTCTGTTTTCTCCTATTTCACATATTGATTTATGCTATTTACTCACTATAAAAGTTTTCACTCAGTCAGTTTCACCTGCAAGGCCACACAATGCCTGAGTGAGGGGTGTTTGTATGTAATACATGCCTTCTTCCCATAACAAACCAGGTTCTTTCTTAAGGTTTATTCATAACATGTTACTGTTTAACCCAAGTATCTGTAATTTCTTTTGACTCTGACAACTTTACATTATTGTAATTAAGGGGGAACGAACGCTGCCCAGGCAGAACAGGGCTGATTACTGTGCAATAAATAAGTATGATGAACTGTTCTCTCTTTGCAAAGATAAAAATAAAGTGTGGATTGAGTTAAATCCATCTATCTTTGTTTATTTAACTGGAGTAGATAACTACAAACTGCATTTCTCTTCCTGTTAGACCCATGAAATTACAGCTGAATTGCTGCATAGTTCAACTAAAATAGACCTGGGGTCTATCTCAGTCGGACCTACAGTATGCAATCCCCCATGCATAAAATCATGTCGGGTGTGATCATACCCATTGACTTTCAATGGGTGCTAAACGCCATGACCTTGTTGGACACAATGTTCTGTCAGATCGGACACAAAATCGGGTTTGATGTGCTCTGGCCTTTAGACATGAATACAGTTATTTAATTACAAAAAAATTCCATAAATGTATGTACAGCAAAATAATTATTTGTAATTAGCATTACATTATCGTTGACTCACCAATGACATTAAAGACACCACACACTGAAAGTAGGCCTTACCTTGCTTCTGCTTGGGATTAAACATGCAAAGATGGTCTGGCCTAAAAATGTGTCAATTGAGAAGCACAAAACTATATTGCCTGTGTGAATTCTTAGTTGTCTGAGTCATGGCAACCACAAAACAAGCTTAAAGGGATAGTTCGGGATTTTTGACATGAATCTGTATGGCATCCCCATCACCAGTGTCATGCAATCA
>NW_015150684.1:1074145-1093219 GCF_000732505.1 Cyprinodon variegatus
CGATGCACTTGAGTGAAATAAAGGCCCGGGCCTATATTAGAGAATTTACGGTACACATAGTTAAATATAAACATAGTTTTAAGAATGTTCTTAAAATATAAAAGTGAAAACAGACATGGGCAATCCTGATTAGGAATGTTATTGGCCTGTACGAAGATTAGTTCCAACTATATGCATTTCTTCTCTCTACAATGTAGAAATTGACTAATCACAGGGTTAAGGAATGGGATGAAGGAAAACAGACAGGGTTTTTTTTATTTCTAGACTTGAAATGTCCAATTCTGGATACAAGCAATATAAAACCAAACATTTTTGCTTAAGAACAAGATGTACCTCTGTTCAGGCTCTCCCCTGACACACTCTCCCTCCACTTGGCAATGGTCTGTTTTATTATGTCTCATACCTGTGTTTGGAAAAGGCATCAAAAGTCAGGGTCAGGAAAGAGAAGAAACCAGAGACAGCAGGATGATTTAATGAATGGAAAATGGCTTGGTGAGTGTCGAAAAAAACCTTTTAACCAGAGCCATCAGATTTTACACAAGGGAATTTTCTTTTTAATTTTTTGTAATGGAAAATTAATGCTCATGCATTCATATTTTGAGTCTTGTCTGCATACTCAGAAAATGAGGGAGAAAAACTGAATGATTTTTTTTAAACTGTTATGAGCAAACAAAGACACCAAAGAAACATTTCAAATGTAGCTATTCATCACTATACCTCTTTCAACAAATACAATACATCAAAATGATAAATGCAAAAGCAACAAAGAAATTATCCCTGTAAATGTTCTCCAAATAAAAGTTATTTACTCTGAGCAACAGTGTTAAACTAAATTCAGTTCAATTAATAAATACCTTATTGATCTCAAAGGGAAATTAAATGCTGTAGTAACTGCAGTCCTCTGAGTATTTCTGCAGATGAAAGGAATTTGTCTTGTACTGGAAGTCAGAGGTGTACAGAGTAAAAGGGAATGGTGGGAGTACCGTCCCCTGTGGTACTCCCAAAACTGCTGACTACTTGATTAGACGGCTGACCTTTCAGACTCACGAAATGTCAATTTGTCATGTTATCTTTCATTCAGGCAACTGTTGATGCTTCCATCAGAGTCTTATGAAATGTTTGACAGGCTAAATGAATTCAGGCTAAATTGTGATAACTTCACTGGAGAAATCAAATAACATGATCCTCACAGTAGGGGTGTGCATTGGCACTGCCCTCACGATTCGATTCGATTACGATTCAACAGGTAACGATTCGATTCAATTCGATTCTGCGATGCATCAAAATCCCATTGACTTCGTAAAATCCGAAATGTGCCCAGATATCTGCTTTCCAAGCTTTTGGTGCGTTTTTAATTAGGCCTACCCGTCTATCGCGGTCATCTCCCTCCGCCTCAGCCATCTTGATTGTTGTTGGTATGCCCCCGGAAGTAATTGAAACTTCACAACTTGTCCATTTCAGGCCAGAAAATAAACAGTGACATAATCGATTATGGCACGTTGCCGCATCGATGCTGAATCGTGCATGCCCCGCATTGCAATGCATTGCTGAATCGATTATTGTTGACACCCCTACCTCACAGTGCTGTCTGTCTGCCTTAAGACACTGTCTAAATGACAGGGGGTTTGTTGAAGCAGGTGTATTATGGCATCTTTAACTCCACGTTATTAGGTAAACTGCAGGGTGCCCTAGCCAGCTTTCCTTAGGTGGACCAAAAGTAGTCTCTTTTTAGGACCTTCAGGATTTTGGATGTCATAGCAACAGGTCTATAATCATTGAGGACTGTTGGCTAAGCTTTCTTTGATATTAGAGCCAGTGTGTTCAAGTTTGTTAATATTGAGCAGTTCTGCAGAGTTTAAGAATGTTTTGGTTTGATAAGGTCGTCCAAATAATTCTACCTCAACAAAACAAAAATTGGCATTTTCATAAGATTTAGTTTCCTCTGTAAAATCGGTCCTTTTTATAATTTTAAGGATTTCAATGAAACAAATGCAACCTATGAAGGCAGAACAAAAAATAACACTTTATATGATGAGTCTTAATTCTGCATGAAACTTCCCATTATTGCATTCTCATCATTATTCTGTATTTGTTTTCTTGTTTTTTGTTGGGTTTTTTTTTATTTTTCTTTATGACTCGTAAAACACAGTTATCCTGAGCGGAAGTGTATGCGTAACCGTAACTTTGGCAGTTATTTATAAAAAGTACTTTTAATCCTAATGATTATCATTTTTGGTATTGTTGCAATGATGTAAAAGGGACGAATTTGCATGGGATAACTATAGTAGTCCATTCCCCTGTGTAAATGAATATTTTACACATTAAATATATTTTGTTTATGTAAATTGAGAATATTTTAAAAGATCTGTGTTCGTTTGTGTTTAATGATACGTTAACTATGGATAATAATGAGATTAATTCTGAATAAACATTATATTTGATTGACAGGCCTAATTGTGATTGATTATGATGTGAAATACCTAATTACAGGCGTTTATTGAGTTGTGTTGGTGGTGTCGGTTGGGGGGGCACCACAAAGCATCTGTCCTTTGGCTAGCACTGCCTCTGATTATTTCCTTCAATATATTAACTTATTGCTTTTACTGACAATATTTTACTGCAGCTTTTGCCATGTTTTCTCTCTATTTTGATAGAACCTTTTTATATAAATTCAGCTTTTACCTTATTTAACTGCAGTTCTAGTTAATTGTCAGTGGGTAACAAATGTTACCCATAAAGATAGATGACCACAATTAATGCATATAATTTTTGCTTTGAAGGTGTTGTAGTAAAATACTGGTGTTTCAGTCCTCCCTACACATCACTCCTTTTGCAAATAGGGGCACTTTAACCCAGAAGAGCATCCAGAACTGGGGAGATAAAAAAGAAGAAATCCAAGATTTGGATTCTGTTCGCAAAGCAAAACTTTGGATGACTTACATGGCTGAATTTCAGAGAGTCACTATGCTAAGTACTGCACAGTTTGCTTGGGATGCAGCTAACAAAAACACAGACAAAGCGACAGCGTTGTGCATAATGGCAGTCATAAGTGGAGCTCACATTTTTCAGAACATTGAACAGAATAAATATGTCTTTCAACAGAGGAACAAGGAGAGAACTTAGAACATATTGATTGTTTAATAACTCTGTTCGGGTGTGAATAAAAGATTTAGACGGATTTTTTAATAGACAAACTAAGGATATTTAACTGAGAAAGAGCCGTAAGCATATTTGTGTGTGCAGGCAGACACAGTAGATCTTATAAAGGAGCTACTATATTGTTATTTAGGCCTATGTGTCACACTTTCACTATAGCGCTGTTGATTTCAGCTTACATGTGTCTGATTTCTTTTTGTCTTAAGTTGCTTGTCTGTTTGTCTTTTTGTTTTTTACTGATGCTTAGTGACATTATTGACCAACGGCGCAGAGATAAGCTGCAGTTTTGACATTTTCTGAAGAGATNTAAATGACATTATTGAAGGGTTTGCTGATCTACCTCCCTAAAAACAGATATTATTAAAGCAATAATGTGTAATTTATAGCCACTACGGGGCACAAGACCACTAAAGTCTAGGTTTAGCACACTTGAATGCAACAGACAACACTAATTAAACAGTCTCCCTCTGAATTTTGGAATCTTATAGCAGACCACTTAGTCTAGCTGACTGGAGAGTCATTTGTAAAGTCTGCATTCACCCCTCTAGATTAAATCCTACATCAGAAAACCAAAAATATATCTGATTAGGTTAAGTGTCATATCTGATTTGTTGCCCAACAACAACTTTTAGCTTAAAGGTATAGTGGAGGATGTTCTTTTTGTCCGGATGGATCATCAAAATAAGTGGTCCTACCAACTGTCAATCATTCTGGTGATATGTTTTACGTCAGGCCGTCCTACGTGCTGACTGTCGGTGAGTCTGGCATAGAGGAAAAATTGCAAATCTTCTTTTGGAAAGTAAGTTTGTATAGGCGACGCAATTTTAAACAGAGCGTGCATGAAGAGAAATGGGCTCTTGGATGCTTTGGTGTTTAATAGGAGTTCCCTCTCGGGTTGTGCACATACATTTTTTTTAATAGTGTAGAGTAAGGGTCTTTTAAGAAATTCGTGAAAACACTCCAATAAACCTTTAAATAGCTCATATATTTAAAGGGAGCTCAGACTTCTGTAAAGAGATGCTCAAATTCGCATGACTTATTCAGCATTGGATCTGATGCTCTCAACTTAGGGGCCCTTCTACCCTTGCCCTTCTACAAAACTTAGGAGTTTTGTGGAAAGGCAACCTATGTGGAGCATTGATACACACCTAATGCTGTATCGTATGTATACCTGAAAAATAATTTCATTTGATTAAGCGCATACATTGCAATTAGTCATTATTACTGTTTTCCACTATACAGTAATAGTTTAAATGGCAAATAAAGAAAAAAACAACCTTTCCAAGACTTTTCAACAAGTTTTATTTGTGCTGACTTCACAAGGCTCAAAACTAACTGCATTTAAATATTAACATCTAAAATGAAAACTTTCAGTTAAACATTTTCTCTTTTAATAAAACAACAAATATGTAAACCAGAGGTGCATTTTTGTAAACATAGGCAATTTAAAATACAATGTATGTTAGCAAAGACCACCGGAGAGGATAAAAGTCCACATAGTTTTACATCTATATGAAAAAAAAAAAAAACAACATGAAAAAAAGAACATGAACCTGCTGAAGTTACATCTGTAAACTTTGCTCATAAAATGTAGGTGGTAAACTAAAACCATAATCACGTCTATTTTAAAATGGTTGGTTCTTCCTCAGCACGGTCGGATAACCAGAACAACGATAAAATACAACAATAACAGGTATTTATGTTTATGTTCTCTAGGGGCCTGAAGCTAAAAAAGTACTGGTTTCAAGCAAATAGTTTCTGAATATTGTGAAAACAGCAGAACAGACAAAAAAGCTTTTTCTTTTACTTTTAAAAATGTATTAATGAGGGTGGTGCTCAGGTGAAACACATCAAATGTGTTTTTCTTGTTGCATCAGTTCACCAGTGTAAAGCACTTCTCATGTATGCAAACGGAATCTGGGAAGAATCAGATTTCACTGACAATTTAGGGTTGTCATTTGTACACATTCAAGAGTGTTTCCTCCACTTAGCAGTAACTGATTTTATTGCATAGGAAGGAAAATATTCAAAAAACTGAATGGTTTCTTTTACTTCATGTTCTGTAAATGCAATTTGTTTTTGTTTTGTTTTTATAAGCCAAATTGATAAATATTCCACCTAGCCATTATAGCTTATGATATATATTATCTGCATACACATGTACAACGTTCTTTTGTTTGCAGTTGGGCCAGCCCTATCCACTTTGGTTTTCCAAACAAATCTGGAAAATTTTGAAGACCAGTTTTAAGTTGAAATTCCCTGGAAAATAAACCTTTTTTGACGAAAAGACTATAACTGGCTGTGTTGCTAGTATTAGGTTTCATTCAGGCAGAGACGTCTCCTAGACTTCCTGAGCTCTAACTTGTGCCAACTCATGTACCGGAGAACTTGACATCCCCTCCTTCTCCATTTTTGATGGGAGAAGCAGGGAGAGGTGGGGGTCAGAAAAAAAAAAGCAGTGAAGGACAAGAGTTTCTCCATTCCTCCAGGTCCTCGGTCCGCCCTGTTCGACTTCATCACTCAATCTTAGTTTAGCCTCTGACATGTTTTAACCAAGTACTCCCGGTTTAATTTATGCATGAAAAGACAAGCTTGGCAAAGTAGGGCTTTCAGGAAAAGGCCACTGCCTGAGCCACTGACCCACATTGTGGCAGTCTGGCTAATTACATTTATTTTAAGAGGAGGGGAATCACTAACCAAAGAAAGAAAAGTGTTCCATCCTTTTTGGGGTGACTTTTTTTTTTCTTATTAGAAGTTTTGTTAACTTTTTGTGTGAATCTGCAGTAATTAACAAAATATGACTTTCTGATATACTATACATCCCAACATTAGGGCGGCCAGCGCTGCCGACCACTGCTCAATTATCTAAGCTTGCCTCAAGACAAGTCCAGAGAGGTCTTGAGATTTATGGCCTGAGTTCCCTCGTCTAATGGTGAAGCAGAAGTCATTAACTTCTGAAAGTGAGGCTGTCTCTCTTACTCATGAGCCATATGTCTCCCACGATTTTTGTGTCTGCTCAAGCTTAATCTTAGGCCCTGATCTACAACAGGCTTACATGTATTAAAACACATGCAAACACTGATAGTGAATAGCTGATATACCAACCAGGTTCACACAGTGCAGTCTTTAAAATTGTATTGTGTAACAGCATACATAAAAAGTTTGAATAGTTCAGGTTATGATTATACAGAGAAAATGTTTATTTTATGAGAATGTGCAAAGTACTGGGAGGAGGATATGTGAATGCATTGCAATTTGGGGGGAAAACCACAGAACGCTGCTTTGTCTTTCATCAGGATCGATCACTCCGGCACATTTACATCATCTCCTGGAGCCATTTTTTCTGGTAAGCTGCCTAGCAAGGGGGATCCATTTTAGAGGTGGTGACTGTGGGATTGCTCTGTCGCTTCACACTTTTCATACTTTAAATTCATCAGGTAAAGTGGAAAAGTAGTTTGTAATTCATCTAACAAAGTGCATCACTCATTAATATGAGGGCATTTTTTCCTAGTATTGGTATTTTTCTTAGTTATTCACTAATAATATTATATTCAATGGAACAGCATCTCTCTTTCTATTGTTACATTATGGCCAGTGTTTACACGACTGTGGTGCTGAAAAAGCACAATCAAGCATGTTTGCTGTTTCCTCACTTTTTTTTTTATTTAACTCATGCATAAGGTTTGATGATTTCTTCTTTTCTATAGTGTAAACATGATGAGGGATAGTAAAATTTGTTCTGTAAGACAGGTGCAAATACACCCTATGTACAACCTATAGTATACCTTTTCTGTCATTATCTTGTTGGTAATGTTTGTAGTGTTGGCCGTAGTGTTGATAACTAGCTATTTTATGACTGAAAAGGAACAACAATAAATGAATTTAATTAAAAGTCAAATACAATTTGTTTGTTTGTTTTGTCCTGTAGTTGTTGAACTGATTTTCAGTTGGCAAACCAATATGTTTTCGCTTTTACTTTAATATAACTCTCGCTAATATTTTCTTGTATAGAATTTTTTTTTTAAAAACTAAAGCAAAACTTATCATTGCATTAAAATCGATTTCCTTCATCTGGGGTTTCTGGAAAGGTGATTTGATGGATGTTTTTGATTGAAACTGCTTTCTAAAAATCGAAACAAGGACTATGACTTGTAATTAGTTGAAATTATCCAGATGCAAGAGGCAATTATGACTCTTTTATGCCTCAAAGTAATCTAATTGCTGATATATTTTGTTTATTTCTTTTGGCATAAACTGAAAAGGTCTTCTCTATTCTTTTCTGCCTGCTTTTTCAGAAAAAAATAGGTGATGATCTACACTTTTTTAAGGTAAATACAAGGTGAAAGTTCCCCTGAGGAAACAACATTGATATTTTGGTATCACTGCAATTAAATGAAGGACGGCAGAACTAATAAAGCCATAATCAGCCTTTGTTAGTCAGCGTTTGGACCAAAACATAATCATCCTCATTTCAGTTGCATGGGTATAAATATTAGCAACTAAAGTCACCTAATATCTTGAAGATTTCTCATTTAACATAAGACTTGAATTCCATATCTTTGCTGTTCACATATGCTGTACTGTATCGTTAAGATATTATGCAATAAATAAAGGACATACATTTTATATCAAATAATATACACTAAGTGTTCACTCTGGTAGCGTTTACTCAGTTTTGGGCGTGAAAAGAGTTTCTGCATGGGGTACAATAAGAAGAGGCACCATCTGTGGGAAGCTTATATTACCTGAAAAATAGGAATACTACATGCTTTACATTCTGTAGTAACATTGCTGCCACTAATAAGTAAGAGTGCATCAATAGCAATGCTTTCAATAGTATTAGTATTAGTAACATGGACTCATGGATCCTTTAACTTGAAGCACTACCTGCATCCAGCAACCAGCCATGCATCCAGTGGTTGAACACAAACCATGTCAGTGAACACCAACAATCAAATTCTACTCCTTACACCTTTTCACATATAATCTTGTATTTTTCCTCTTTGGCCTCATTGTTTCTGCCATAGACGTAATAAATCTCTAGTACATTATTGTACCTGCAGTCATATGCTTGCTATAGTAAATATACACAAAGCCCTTTGTTTGCTTACAAATAGTGCCAAAATGTAAAGTTTTCACTCTATTTGGTTTTAAATGCTAAAGTTTAAAACAGAGAAATAGAATATATCAAGCTAACAGTGCCCAAATATTTTACCATAGTGAGCTAATGACATAGAAATTTGTAAGGTCATTGTACAGGACAAAGTCCCTTTAACTTTAGTCAAAAGTAATGGTATGATGCCACATTGTTTAGAATTATATTCGTTAAAAAAAATGCTAAAAGTACTTAGCACTATTAACATTTCCTTCCACCTGACATTTAATTCCATAATTCTGTTGGTCTTTTGTAGAAATTATATTAACATATTTTGAAATTTGGAAAAGCAATGTGACAAAAATAGAGGAAAAAAACTCAAGGATATTAATATTTTTACAAGGCACCGAATGTATTAGCATGTATGTCAACATTTAGCACACAGATTTATTAACAGACCATTGAATGCAATGAGGGGCAGGTTCCTACTCCTCTCGGTAGGAGGCTCCAGAGATCAAAAAACACTACTGAACAGGGGACCACGGCCCATCTCTTGGTACATTGCCATACTCCCTACATAAGTGCACTAACGGCCACTCCACATATGGAAATCCTTGATTTGATAGAGTGTCATTTTACTTGGCAGAAATGAGTATATGTATTTGCTCCCCCTTTTCCGCACCCAACCACCACCAGGAGGAGGCCACCAGGCGGGGGGGTGAAATGTGACCCAGGGATACTACCAGCGTTGTTAAGAATGAACGTGTTTCCTATTTGCTGTTTCCACTGGCACAATAAAACTAAGGTTATTAATTTAGCCTTAGAATCTGTGCCTGTATATTTATAGAGAGGATGTTGGAATCGATATTGACTGTCTCTCTCTGATCAACAATATGTGTGATGATACAGCCAGCTATTAAGACAGTACATAATACTGTAATACTGGGTTTAAAAGATCAGAACAAGTCAAGATTTTAATGTACCTTTGTGTTGTAAAACAAAAAAGGATGTTTTAGTCTCAGACTGTTCGAAAAATCTATATTTGCATCTAAACTTTGACATAAAGAAAGCTGAGAAGGAGTGGGGAAGAAAACTTTGGATAAGTTTGCATTCTAGTGTAGGCTATTTGAAAAGATCACAGAGAAAATTACCAGTAAAGTGTACTTTAATTATCATTAGAAAAATAAAATAAATTATTGCACTTAAACATTCTGCAGGCAAGTGGTCCAGTCACGATCATATAATAATCCACATTTCTGTCTTAAAATACAAGTGTTTGCACGCAAATGAAATAACATTTATTTGTTCTTTAAACCAATTGCTTCTTCTGCTCTTTAGCACATATTTTTCACACACTGCAGAACACAATAAAGGTAAGATCTTTGAAAGAGGTTAAAGGCTGTATAGAAAAGTGGTCAGACATTACAAAATAAAAATGTAATTGCATAAATGGGTTGTAAAAAGAAAATGTTTGTTTTTTTATTATTATGTGTTTTGCCTTTTTGACAGTTTGAAACCAGAATTAAAATTAAATTAAAAAACTCAACTTATGCACTAAGCACAGTCCCCATAATGATTTTGTGCAAACGATAGAGTTAGAGGCAAGTGGCTAATAGGTAGTCTCCATTAGTCTTCCTAGTCAACACAACAAACCAATGCAGAAGCAACTTCCTTCTTTACAGAGAAATATAAAGACTTTTCAAACTCACAAAACCAATTACACCTGTTGTAACAAAATATATACACATTTTGAGAGTCATTAGAGTTCAATACCTCTGGAGATTATTTATATTCCTGCAGAATCCTAGAACCATATACTTTGTGTATTTGTACATATATGTTTAAAATAAAGTAGTTATTCTTTATTATTGGTAATACAGTGTTTTGAAACATGCACCGTCCTTAATGTCACCTTTAAGACTTAAACATCTAATTATTAAAGGAAACATTTCCAGCATGAGGAGCTTTTACATTGAAAAATCAAGTTATATCTTTCTTTTTTATTTTAGCTTAAACCATAGACTTGCTGTGTGAATACCATCTTGGGGAATCCCCCCTTCTGCAAACCGATCACCTTGTGGTTTCCATTTATTAACAAGCATGTGCGTACATAGCATAATATTTGTTTACAATGCATACTTATCAGAAATATTAGTAAGTGTTATTATACTTTGTCTCAGATAAAATGTTCTAAATGTACACTTTGGGAGGCAAAGCAAGGCTACTTTAATTTGTAGAGAACATTTCAGCAAGTTTACCACGCATTGCAGCTAATGATGAAATAAGATACAGAATGCTTTATTTTTCACCATGTTGAAAAAAAAGGTTTTGCTTCTCCAGAGAAAGAAAACACCCAGTAATATGATGATAATTTCAAGCATTTTAGATTTCATCATTGTTGCACTGTGGATGAAGGACTTCTTATTAATGTTTTCAGTTGCCAAATGGAACATGTAGAACCCTACTGAGGTTCAAACTCACAAAAACAAGAAAAATGGATGACAACTATCTGCTAAAATATTCCTTGTTATTTTTTGCAGTTCGGCAATTATTTTATTGATTATTGAATTCTTATGGGTTTGGTGTTTGTCTACAACTATACCATGCTGGGAGATGAAATGTTCAAACATTCCTCAACAATCACTTTGTACACAAACTCCAAAGATTGTTGTCTGACCCCAAGACCACTTCTTTTTTTGATAGAACTCTTTCTGAGCATTTCCTAAATATATAATTTGTATTTTAATGAAGCTTAGCTGACAGTTATGAAATGAGATTATTTAAAAATGTTTCACAAGTAAAACTGACTCATGGTGTTTCTCTTAAAAGTTTAAATAGATGAGTACAGGTTAACTCTAAACAAAAAATGTTTTAGCCTTTATTAATTAGCAAAAGTTAGGTTTTCAGCATTGTTTGCAATTTTTGGAAATTTGTAGATGATTGGTGGAGCAAAACACCTGAACACTGGTTCTCTAACTTTGGTTCTGGTTCTGGGAATGCGGAGAGTTATGCCAGAGGAAAGTTCCTCTGGAAAGTTGAGACAACATATCTTAAATGGGTCTAATTCATTCAATGTTTTATAAATCTACAGAAGTATTTTAAAGTCTGTTATCTGGGTAAGTATACAGCTGACTAGTTGATTGTTATAGGAAGGTCTGTGAAGAAAAAAAATATATAAATTCATTTGACTTAGGAGAAAACACGTAAAGGAGTATTCTTCGATCCTGCAGGGACACTGGTCCTTTAATCCTCAAAATGTTCTGCAGGTGCTTTGTAATAATCTCTATGTGCACCTAAGAAATTCAGGTCTGAGTGCATCACTACTCCCAG
Organism: Cyprinodon variegatus; assembly: GCF_000732505.1. Lineage (NCBI taxonomy): Eukaryota > Metazoa > Chordata > Actinopteri > Cyprinodontiformes > Cyprinodontidae > Cyprinodon > Cyprinodon variegatus. The sequence continues at coordinate 1,085,727 of NW_015150684.1, forward strand.
ATGTTGGGACTGATTCATAGTTTGTGTTTGTGAAAACTCAAGCTTTTTGCTGATTCTCGAAAAATAATAAAGTTTTGTGAATCTTTAGCTGTCTTGAGAAACTCAGTTCAATAGAAAACAATTTGCTTTGAGTTTGACTTGTCAATGTGGTTAGTATTTAGAAATAGAGATAATCAAATGTGGTTCAGATTCTTAAAAAAAAAAAAAAAAGGGTGAACTTGTCTGAAATGAGAGATCGGATTTAGGCTCATTAGCCTTTCATAATGTGCAACATGTTTATCACTACTCTCTACTGACTGGGGATGCAAACAAGATGTTTGAAGTAACATTTGGAGAAACTAGCAGATAACAGTTTGCTTTATTGGGATGCTAATGATGCTCCTTGGCCAGGAAATTCTGGGCATAGAGCCATTTTGTCTATATCCAAAAGAATCAGTGCCTGAAACACGAATCTTCTCAAACAATAGAAATCAAGTCAGAAACAAAGTAGTAGGAGATATGAGAAAGACTTATGTGTATTAGTGTTTCCCACCAGCATAAAGAGCACTTCTCGTAAAATGTGTGTTTGAGACTTATCCAAGATCCATGCAGTCCAGTAAACGTAGACATTAGCCAAGTCTGCTGAACACCAGAGGAGAAAGCAAGGAGTATAGTATGTGTTATGATGTCTGACATCAAACTTTCAAAATAATAGTGCCAGTTGTGATTTCCTGAGATTTTGCAGAATTTTTTTCTCCCCGAGCTACTGGTAACAGACGTCATTTCCTCATCATGAAAACTTTTTCCCCCCCTGTTTTTAAGCCACTAGCTGTTGTGGAAAAAGTGTTCCTTCTTTAAGTGGTAAAGTAACCACAGCTTTCAGCTTCTGTGTACAGCCCGCCTGCTGAGTCGTAAGCAAGGGGGGTCAGTCGTTTCATAACAACACAACAGAAATCTTGTTACGAAAAAGATTTGTCATTGCAGAAATCTACACTTTATTTAAACATGACCTGTTTCAGGGGGAATCTTGTTTTCTGTAACATGTTTTTACACTAAAGCTCCCTGATATTTACTGAAACATTTTGATTTTAAAAGAAAGCATTTTCAACTTTACTTGTTATGAAACTGGTTACATTTGCATCTATTATAATTCAGATAAATCTGATTTTAGAGAAGAATTCTTCCATAAGGAACATGCTGGAATTAATCCAGCATGTCTAGAAAAAAAGACTGCCACTTGTAGAAAAAAAATAAATAAACAAGCAGAACACCTATCTGTTACCTTTTACAGAGAAAAGGCAAGTTTCTCCTAACTGAACAAATGGACCTGTCTTTAACAAGAGCGAAGACAAAGGCATTCTCACTTTCAACACCCGCATCACATCAGCCCCACCTTCAGCCCCCTGGCTAAAGACCAGTAAAACTGTTCAAATGTTTCCTCCACCCCAGAGTCTGGGCTAGTTCCCCTTAATCTTGCACTAGTTGAGACCTCAAGAGTCTGTCACCTTTCCTGTCACGCTCGGCTGCCTGCAGCCCATTGGCCGGCAGCAGATTTATTTCTCCCTGTCAGGGCCAATAGCGAGCCGATGTGGCTCAGCCCACTGTTTAGTTACAGTGACAAACATGCTGATTAGAGAGGCCCCGATGATGGATGGCTCCTCGCCAGAGAGCAGTCCAAGTTTTTTAGCAGGTCATAATGGGCGTGACACTGCACAGCCCCACTCTCTGTTTCTCTCTTTCTCTTCATCCTCCCCTGGCAGATAGACCTCCTCCCCCCGCAGGTCATGCTGAAAAGGTCAGGAGTTAACGGGCTAGCCTTTGCCTATAGCCGGTACATCAAAATTACCCTGTTTGGAGTCATATTTGTAGACGCTCCATCATCATCACGATCGCTGCGACAACACTATTCCCTGGCCTGCCTCCCTGTGGCCTTTTCTTTTACTCATGTGATCACAGGCTGCAACACAGGTAAATAGGAGAGTGAACAGCAGTGCTGCCTTATTTAAACTGATAAGTTCTACTCAGTTTTGTGCAGAAGATATTCATGTAGAAAATACACTCACGCTTTTCTTCATTGCAGCCGTTCTCGGTGTTGTATTGGATTTGTTTCTGCCAGCTGGAGCATTCAACTTGCACATCGTTTTTTTAAGGACTGTTAGATATAGAGTTACTCTTGCAGAACTATTCAATTTGAGAATACTACTATAAATAAGCACATCTGGAATTTTCAGGCTTCTGGCCAAAATGGGACTTTTATTAAAAAGAAAATTTATACAGATTTTAACATTTAGGTAGATTCCGCTTGATCTTGGTATGCACACACATTTTATTCTAGTCGTGAAACATATACGATATGTTCCGCAAATGCAGTTAACTGTTGGTCATATTATTTGTAATTCTGAAATATGTTGAAAGCCTTAAAATAAAAATTTTGATCTTTAGAAATTTGCTAAATATTTTGATAAACTAAATAAACTTGGCATTCTGTGAGTGAAAATCCATGTTATAAACAACTTTCACTTTATTTTACATTTAACACAAACATTGTGTACAAATAATATTCTAATTATGTTGGGTAATGGTTAAATGACCTGATGCCCCAGTAGTGGAGGGTTTATAATGATACAATACAAGATAGATAAGGGTCAGTAAGTTTAGGATTATCATAACCAAAACCATATTTTCAGAATGTAGCACTCTTTTTCTCCAATTATATGTTTTTTTCCTTTGGAAAGTACTTAGTCCTATCTTCTATCTTATCCTAGTTTCCTTTTACAGCACTTTCTGACTTGTGTGTGAACCATGGTTTATAAATACATTTTACATAATTTTTGTACCTTTACCTTTAGCTCACCCCACAGGTTTTCTATAGAATTTGGCCCAGGGAACTGAAATTATCAAGGCCGATAGTTTATTTTTAGTCTGATTAACTTTCAGTGCTGATTTGTTCATTTTTGAACAGAAAATGAAGTCAATATTTTTACATTTATAGTAGAGTCTCCTGGGTTTGTTCAGTTAAAATCATCAGTTCACGATGCTATTCCAAAATTAGAGAAATAGACACATCACAGACACCCAGCACTATTTAACAGTATACATAAGGTGCTTTCCATCCATATGATTAAATCAGACAGTGTCTAGAAAGCTTTAAGTCAATTTAAGGTAATGTCAATTTCTTTACATTGTTGATGGTAGGAAAGAAAAGGCTTTCTGGCAGCATTGCCACCCAAACCTTAAACCCTAAAGAAATAGAAAGCCATGAATTACTAAACACAAACTGCTTAAAACGTATTTACTTAAAATAGGAAAATGGGTACAGTACCATAGACTCTCTATTGTATATAATAAAACATCAAATTATCAAGTTCAAGTTTAAACAAATTAAAGTCTTTTTGGCAAGATAATTTTCTGTTGCATTAAAATGTTGGAATCTTTTCATATCTTTAACACATACTTTTCTAGTATATTTATCTATGGATACACTTATGTTCCTGCATGGACTAGTATTGTTATCAACTGCTGTTTTACAATCACTGCACTGCTGATTCTATGTACTTAAGTTCCAATAGTGCTCAGTGGTTCAAGAATGGAGGGCCAGATGTTTGACTAGACTAGAGTCTATAAGTATGCAACCGGATATTCTAAAGAGATGGTCGGGCAAAATTTTGTGCAGTCCAGCTCTAGGGGCCCATTTTCCCACTCACCACCAGGCTCTTATGCCCAGGGGCATATTGCAGTTTAGCTGGGAAAGGTGCTGAGAGGACCGCACCTCATTTGTATTCTTTTCGAAACAGATGCTCTTCTGCATTAATGACCTCTGACTAAAACATTCATAGTGTTATTGTTTCTTTTTGGTATTTTTTTAGTGGCAGGGTTAAGAAGCATGACCTTTGAGGTCTGAAGGTTGCCAGCTTCTCTCCTCTCTGGTTGCTTTCTTCTCTTTTCCTCTTCCTCCCTCTTTGGATGATCCGTTGACATCACTGCAGCTATGCTTCGAATTGGATGCAAGAGTGAGAAGTTCAGCAGTAGCCCTGGGCAGTGAATATTTTTCCATTTATTTACGTGGAGTGGAGGAGAGAAGAGGAGTGAGAGGGGGAGCTGACAAAAACTGATTGAATACATTAAAGATTAAATAATAGGTAATTGAAATATTTTCTTCTCTCTGTGCATATACAGCACAGTCTAATGGTTGGGTGTCATAAGCATTGATGTGGGAGAACATCCTTTACAAACTTTACCTTTATGATGAAGAAAGAAACACAGTAGCAGATAAAGGGGTTTTGTGTAGAAGACAAAGAGAATTGCAGCCTGGGTCTCTTTGGATTATGATCTCTTCTGCCATCATCTGTTCTGGTAGCAGCATCAGAGCAAATAACTTAAAGAAACCTAAAGATAATAAGAAAGTTGTCTATATTCTGGGATCTCCTCTAGACACTCTGGAAATGTAAAAAATAAAAATCAGTAAATTCAGAACATTTTGGACAACTCTGAGCTTTCTTTTCAGATGAGTGTTGAACAACAGAGTTTCTTCTGTCTTTTTCCAGATCTGCTGCAGGACAGACCACCACAGGAAACCCTTCCTGCCAACAACTACTAACACCTTCCACTTCCTATGCTGTACTTTAGCCTTTACTACTTTTTCAACCTGAGCAGTTCATGAATCAGATTATGTACATACAGTTTTTAATAACAAGGTTCTTCTCTACTTTGAAGATTGATCATATTTCTAAAATTTTAGATTCTCTTTAAGCTTCCCTTTGCTGACTTATTTTTAACTCCAAATGTATTCAGTATCATAAAGCAAAACACATCTTACCTTGGTCTGTCACTATGGCAACCAACAGATGTGTATAGTAATTATTTACATTAACTCAGTTATATTTAATACTTACCATTTTGAGAAAAAAAGGTACTTTTATGAGTAGTTTTACAGTATAGTACTTTTTACTTTTGCTTGAGTGAAAATATGATGAAGTATCTCTACTCTTAGGCTTTTCGGTTACATGCTAGTTTCCATCTGCTGAGTCCGTGTCATTAGGAAGTTGAATGAAAACAGGAAACAGTATACTGTCATTTTAACTATTCTGCATACTGGAAACTATTTATTTTGTAGGTTTTATAACTTACAATGTCACTTAAAAGAGGGTTTACCCCACCATTTTTCATAGTTTATATTGTGTGTTTTATGTTTTTTTTTTTCTATTATTCCCTGAAACACCATAAATTGCATATTGTATTTTGTCTAATCTTATATAATTTGTAAAATATAATATATATATGTTTTGTTTTGTTTTTTATGAGAAGTCAGTCGATTAGTCACTCAGTACTTCAGTAGGTATTTTACCAAATTCTTTTTTACTCTTGAGTAACTTTTTTTTAATTTCAATTAAATTAAAAAATATTGTATTAATCCCAAAGGGAAAATAAATGAAATATGATAGAGTAATGCTACTATAACTTAAGCAGTTTTTGGATATCTACCCACCCCTGGTGACCGATGCTGAAAACCTTACTGGTTCTGTATCAGATTAAGCAGTATGAAATCCCTGCCATTTTTACTAATCACATCAAAGCACTGTGAAAATGACAAAAAAAAAAAAAAATTAAAATGTCTAGCTATGCACATTCTATCTTTATGTAGCCAGCAGAGTGACATAATCGTTTAAATATATTCCTGTTAGAGGGAATTAGGTAACTTTTGCCTTTTAATGCCTTGTTTTAAAATATATTTTATGTCCTCATTCTAGTGTGTTAAGGGCCAAAATGGAGAAGATTACAAAATTTTGGCACGGATTGGCTCAGAGATTTTTTTAATAAGCCAAAAGTTGATTCCTGCTGCGTATAGTGTAGGAACAATTGTAATGACAAAGTGTGAGATGCATTTATATTTTAATCGTATGACTGTGGAATTAAAAAGTTATTAGGATCTTTGCTTTACAGAAAGAAGCTTCTGGGTCCAAATCCTGGCCTAAGACCCTCTCTGCATTAACTTTGCCTTTTTTCCTAAGCATGAATGGGTTCTGTTAAGGTACTCTGGCTGTCTCTCAAAGTCTAGAAACATGCATGTTTGGTTAACTATCTAGGGATTGCTCTGTCTCTTGCCCAATAATCACTTGAGACAGCCACCAAGTCCCCCATGATCCTACATGGATAATCAGGTGGTGAATGTGGTGAACAGATGTTTTTTTGTGCTAGCTTTCTTTCTGCCTCAAAATTTTGATTTTCTCCTTACAACTGCAATTTATTTTACATCACCGATTACATATATAGTCAGTATCTGTGAGTTGACTTTCTGTTTTGAGTACCTCTTAAGCACGGTCTTCATTGTTAGTATTATTTAAGCCTTTTTATTTTTTTCCATGGCTAAGCCCAAAACCTGACCAACTGGTATTGAACCATCAACTGAAATTGACTATACTATAATTATTATTTGGATTAAAAAGGAATTAATTTATAATGATAAACTCCTATTAAAATTGTACATGTTAATTACATTTCCCCTGCATTTAAGCGATGCTTCAGGGAGCAGCTTTTTGCAGCCTCCAGGAAAGAATTGGGGCTAAGGGACTTATTTAGACATAAGCCCCATTTACACTACCATCCAGAAACCGCTCCGTGCCGAGCTTGGATCAGTTAATGTCTGTTCTCGGTTCCTCGCCTCCAAGTGACGATCTACGGTACAACAGCTCTGCAAAGGTAAACAAGCATGCCAACATGGCAGTGGCCATAAAATTCAGAAGAGAGAGAGTCAGGCGAAGAAGGTGAATTTACTTGAAAGAATTGTCTTTTGGGAAGTGCATACAGATTATCAGTCTGTGTTTAGGTCTGGGGATCTTGCACTTTTCCTGACACAAATACTCTACTTTCAAACCACAGAGTCAACTCTGCCACATGTTTTCGTATTGTAATTGTTGTAATTAATAAAAATTGTCAATTTAATCTGGGCAACACATCATATAAGAATTTAACCTCTTAGTCCAAATACCCGAAGAAGAAATGTATTGTTACTGTATAAGTAGTTGGAATTTAATAATAATTTACACATCTGTTACTGATGAATTAAAAAGAAAATTAAACTGCACTCATCACAAGTATCTATAATCTCAATGCAGGGTACATTTTTTTCGAGGGGATTTTCTTTTCTGCAGGGAATTTGCAAAAAGAGCCCTAAAAAAGTGCAGTTAAACCATCACTGTTGTTCAAGCAACAAGTTTTTAAAAGGACTAATATGAAAATATATAGGAGATGGATAGACTAAAAGGTGACACATGCATTCTTGCACTAAATGCTAAGGTGTGCTTGTTGCTGTTTCTTAATTCAGTAACAGAGACAACTTAGAGATTGACTCTGTCAGGATCCGGGACTTTGCCCACCAGAGGGCGCCGTGGATCCAAGCCTGGGGAGCTTGGACTCAGCTTGATCAGCTGTTTCCAGTCTGCTGATTAAGGAAGCTTCCTATTTAAGCTGTGTGTGAATTGCTCTCTGTGCTGGATCGTGTGTCTTACCTGTGCCAC